>NC_056462.1:9364687-9504687 GCF_018296145.1 Oncorhynchus tshawytscha | reverse complement strand
TGAACGGAGCAAAGTGCAGAGCGATCCTTGATGAAAACCTGCTCCAGAGCACTCAGGACCCCTGGGGTGAAGGTTCATCTTCCAACAGGACCCTAAGCACACAGCCAAGGTAACGCAGGAGTGGCTTCGGGACAAGTCTGAATGTTCTTGAGTATCCAGCCAGAGCCCGGACTTGAACCCAATCAAACATTTCTGGAGAGACCTGAAAATAGCTGTGCAGCTACACTCCCCATCCAACCTGACAGAGCATGAGAGGATCTGCAGAGATGAATGGGAGAAACTCCCCAAATACAGGTGTGCCAAGCTTGTAGCGTTATACCCAAGAAGACTCGAGGCTGTAATCGCTTCCAAAGGTGCTTTAACAAAGTACTGAGTAAAGGCTCTGAATACTTGTGCAAATGTGATATTTCAGTTTTATATTTTTAATAAATTAGCAATAGTTTATAAAAACCTGTTTTTGCTTTGTTAATATGGGGCATTGTGTGTGTGGATTGATGAAGGGAAAAAAACGATCTAACACATTTTAGAATAAGGCTGTAATGTAACAAAATGTGGAAAAACAGGGCATTGTGGAGGAAACTACAGCTACTGGAACTGAAGGTGGCACGATAGCACATCCCCGTCAGTTGTCCCAGTACTGTCAAGATCCTCGACCGATACAGAGGAATGGCAAAAGGTACATTTTTGCAGGAGACAGAGGCTGCGGTGCCTGTTGCACCGTTCCCCTCTGTGCATGTGTGACTTTAGATTTGTTAACCACATAAGGGTCTTGGGCAGTTGGATAGTATGCAATAATTCACCAGATTACTTAACTAGATATCTTGCACAAAGACACTATAATTTTCTAACCAGATTCTTGATTTACTGCATTTCCTATTATTTACTAATTGAAAATAATGTAATACATTGATCAATAAATAGTATATCAAGAAGTGATGAGAAGTGTTACCTTACAATAGTGTACAATATACCGTTGAGCATTGACAGTAGCTAACCTAACCACCTCTTTTACCCCAATCACTCTCAGGTGAAGGACATCTCATTGGAGGCCACAGGAGTTTGGGAAATCAGTGGGACACAATACATGCAGAGATGACCAACCAATCACTGTTGATGAGGTGAGTGGACCCTCAACCCAGCAAGTTATCGTGATAGAGGTTAGTGTAACAGTGTTGCAGAAAATATGACAGTTACTTTGTAAATCAAATGTGGCCAGTTTTTCAGAAAGGCTCCCCTTAGCTTTTCATTTGTTTACATGTGCATCCTTATCCATCTGCCACAGGGGAGTTTGTGAGACTTCCTCAAACCAAATCAAATGTTATTGGTCACATACACGTGTTTAGCAGATGGTCTAGTGAAATGCTTGTGTTTCTCGCTCCAACAGTGCAGTAATATCTAACAATTTCACAACATATACACAATACACACAAGTCTAAGTAAAGGAATGGAATTAAGAATATATAAATCTATGGATGAGCAATGTCAGAGGGGCATAGACTAAGATACAGTAGAATAGAATACAGTATATACAGTTGAAGTCTGAAGTTTACATACACCTTAGCCAAATACATTTAAACTCAGTTTTTCACAATTCCTGGCATTTAATCCTCGTAAATATTTCCTGTCTTAGGTCAGTTAGGATCACCACTTTATTTTAAGAATGTGAAATGTCAGAATAATAGTAGAGTGATTTCTTTCAGCTTTTATTTCTTTCATCACATTCCCAGTGGGTCAGAAGTTTACAAACACTCTATTAGTATTTGGTAGCATTGCCTTTAAATTGTTTAACTTGGGTCAAACGTTTCGGGTAGCCTTCCACAAGCTTCCCACAATAAGTTGGGTGAATTTTGGCCCATTCTTCCTGACAGAGCTGGTATAACTGAGTCAGGTTTGTAGGCCTCCTTGCTCGTACACGCTTTTTCAGTTCTGCCCACAAATTGTCTATAGGATTGAGGTCAGGGATTGAGGTCAGTCCATTTGGAACCAAGCTTTAACTTCTTGACTGATGTCTTGAGATGTTGCTTCAATACAGTGCCTTGCGAAAGTATTCGGCCCCCTTGAACTTTGCGACCTTTTGCCGCATTTCAGGCTTCAAACATAAAGATATAAAACTATTTTTTTGTGAAGAATCAACAACAAGTGGGACACAATCATGAAGTGGAACGACATTTATTGGATATTTCAAATTTTTTAACAGATCAAAAACTGAAAAATTGGGCGTGCAAAATTATTCAGCCCCTTTACTTTCAGTGCAGCAAACTCTCTCCAGAAGTTCAGTGAGGATCTCTGAATGATCCAATGTTGACCTAAATGACTAATGATGATAAATACAATCCACCTGTGTGTAATCAAGTCTCCGTATAAATGCACCTGCACTGTGATAGTCTCAGAGGTCCGTTAAAAGCGCAGAGAGCATCATGAAGAACAAGGAACACACCAGGCAGGTCCGAGATACTGTTGTGAAGAAGTTTAAAGCCGGATTTGGATACAAAAAGATTTCCCAAGCTTTAAACATCCCAAGGAGCACTGTGCAAGCGATAATATTGAAATGGAAGGAGTATCAGACCACTGCAAATCTACCAAGACCTGGCCGTCCCTCTAAACTTTCAGCTCATACAAGGAGAAGACTGATCAGAGATGCAGCCAAGAGGCCCATGATCACTCTGGATGAACTGCAGAGATCTACAGCTGAGGTGGGAGACTCTGTCCATAGGACAACAATCAGTCGTATATTGCACAAATCTGGCCTTTATGGAAGAGTGGCAAGAAGAAAGCCATTTCTTAAAGATATCCATAAAAAGTTTTGTTTAAAGTTTGCCACATGCCACCTGGGAGACACACCAAACATGTGGAAGAAGGTGCTCTGGTCAGATGAAACCAAAATTGAACTTTTTGGCAACAATGCAAAACGTTATGTTTGGCATAAAAGCAACACAGCTCATCACCCTGAACACACCATCCCCACTGTCAAACGTGGTGGTTGCAGCATCATGGTTTGGGCCTGCTTTTCTTCAGCAGGGACAGGGAAGATGGTTAAAATTGATGGGAAGATGGATGGAGCCAAATACAGGACCATTCTGGAAGAAAACCTGATGGAGTCTGCAAAAGACCTGAGACTGGGACGGAGATTGGTCTTCCAACAAGACAATGATCCAAAACATAAAGCAAAATCTAAAATGGAATGGTTCAAAAATAAACATATCCAGGTGTTAGAATGGCCAAGTCAAAGTCCAGACCTGAATCCAATCGAGAATCTGTGGAAAGAACTGAAAACTGCTGTTCACAAATGCTCTCCATCCAACCTCACTGAGCTCGAGCTGTTTTGCAAGGAGGAATGGGAAAAAATGTCAGTCTCTCGATGTGCAAAACTGATAGAGACATACCCCAAGCGACTTACAGCTGTAATCGCAGCAAAAGGTGGCGCTACAAAGTATTAACTTAAGGGGGCTGAATAATTTTGCACGCCCAATTTTTCAGTTTTTGATTTGTTAAAAAAGTTTGAAATATCCAATAAATGTCGTTCCACTTCATGATTGTGTCCCACTTGTTGTTGATTCTTCACAAAAAAATACAGTTTTATATCTTTATGTTTGAAGCCTGAAATGTGGCAAAAGGTCGCAAAGTTCAAGGGGGCCGAATACTTTCGCAAGGCACTGTATATCCACATAATTTTCCTACCTCATGATGCCATCTATTTTGTGAAGTGCACCAGACCCTCCTGCAGCAAAGCACCCCCACAACGTGATGCTGCCACCCCCGTGCTTCACGGATGGGATGGTGTTCTTCGGCTTGCAAGTCTCCCAATTTTTCCTCCAAACGTAACAATGGTCATTATGGCCAAACAGTTCTATTTTTGTTTCATCAGACCAGAGGACATTTCTCCAAAAAGTACGATCTTTGTCCCCATCTGCAGTTGCAAACCGTAGTCTGGCTTTTTTATGGCGGTTTTGGAGCAGTGGCTTCTTCCTTGCTGAGCGGCCTTTCATGTTATGTCGATATAGAACTTGTTTTACTGTGGATATAGATACTTTTGTACCCGTTTCCTCCAGCATCTTCACAAGGTCCTTTGCTGCTGTTCTGGGATTAATTTGCACTTTTCGCACCAAAGTACGTTCATCTCTAGGAGACAGAACACGTCTCCTTCTTGGGTGGTATGACGGCTGCCTGGTCCCATGGTGTTTATACTTGCGTACTATTGTTTGTACAGATGAACATGGACCTTCAGGCATTTGGAAATTGCTCCCAAGGACGAACCAGACTTGTGGAGGTCTTGGCTGATTTCTTTTGATTTTCCCATGATGTCAAGCAAAGAGGCACTGAATTTGAAGGTAGGCCTTGAAATACATCCACAGGTACACCTCCAATTGACTCAAATGATGTCAATTAGCCTATCAGAAACTTCTAAAGCTATGACATAATTTTCTGGAATTTTCCAAGCTGTTTAAAGGCACAGTCAACTTAGTGTATGTAAACTTCTGGAATTGGATACAGTGAATTATAAGTGAAATAATCTGTCTGTAAACAATTGTTGGAACAATTAATTGTGTCATGCACGAAGTAGATGTCCTAACCGACTTGCTAAAACTATAGTTTGTTAACAAGAAATTTGTGGAGTGGTTGAAAAACGAGTTTAATGACTCGAACCTAAGTGTATGTAAACTTTCGACTTCAACTATACATGTGAGATGAGTAATGCAAAATATGCAAACATTGTTAAAGTGGCCAGTGATTTCAAGTCTATATAAATAGGCAGCAGCCTCTAATGTACTAGTACTAGTGATGGCTGTTTAAAAGTCTGATGGCCTTGAGATAGAACCTGTTTTTCAGTCTCTCGGTCCCAGACCCTACCATCCTGTGGAGAGCCCTGCGATTGCGGACGGTGCAGTTGCCGTACCAGGCGGTGATACAGCTTGACAGGATGCTCTCAATTGTGCATCTGTAAAAGTTTGTGAGGGTTTTAGGTGCCAAGACAAATTTCTTCAGCCTCCTGAGGTTGAAGAGGTGCTGTTGCGCCGCCTTCACCAGACTGTCTGTGTGGGTGAACCTTTTCAGTGGTGTGTACGCCGAGGAACTTGAAGCTTTCCACCTTCTCCACTGCGGTCCTGTCGATGTGGATAGGAGGGTGCTCCCTCTGCTGTTTGCTGAAATCCACAATCATCTCTTTTGTATTCTTGACATTGAGTAAGAGGTTATTTTCCTTGCACCACACTCCCAGAGCCCTCACCTCCCAGTAGGCTGTCTCGCCGTTGTTGGTAATCAAGCCTACTACTGTTGTATCATCTGCAAACTTGATGAATGAGTTGGAGGCGTGTGTGGCCACGCAGTCATGGGTAGACAGGGAGTACAGGAGGGGGGCTGAGTACGCACCCTTGTGGGGCCCCAGTGTTGAGGATCAGCGAAGTGGAGGTGCTGTTTCCTAACTTCACCACCTGGGGGTGGCCTGTCAAGCAGTCCAGGACCCAGTTGCACAGGGCGGTGTTCAGACCCAGGGCCTCGAGCTTAATGATGAGCTTGGAGGGTACTATGGTGTTGAATGCTGAGCTATAGTCAATGAACAGCATTCTTACATACAGTGTGGCAAAAAAGTATTTAGTCAGCCACCAATTGTGCAAGTTCTCCCACTTCAAAAGATGAGGCCTGTAATTTTCATCATAGGTACACTTCAACTATGACAGACAAAATGAGAAAAAAAAAATCCAGAAAATCACATTGTAGGATTTTTTTAATGAATTTATTTGCAAATTATGGTGGAAAATAAGTATTTGGTCACCTACAAACAAGCAAGATTTCTGTCTCTCACAGACCTATAATTTCTTCTTTAAGAGGCTCCTCTGTCCTCCACAAGTTAACCGGAATTAATGGCACCTGTTTGAACTTATCAGTATAAAAGACACCTGTCCACAACCTCAAACAGTCACACTCCAAACTCCACTATGGCCAAGACCAAAGAGCTGTCAAAGGACACCAGAAACAAAATTGTAGACCTGCACCAGGCTGGGAAGACTGAATCTGCAATAGGTAAGCAGCTTGGTTTGAAGAAATCAACTGTGGGAGCAATTATTAGGAAATGGAAGACATACAAGACCACTGATAATCTCCCTCGATCTGGGGCGCCACGCAAGATCTCACCCCGTGGGGTCAAAATGATCACAAGAACGGTGAGCAAAAATCCCAGAACCACACGGGGGGACCTAGTGAATGACCTGCAGAGAGCTGGGACCAAAGTAACAAAGCCTACCATCAGTAACACACTACGCCGCCAGGGACTCAAATCCTGCAGTGCCAGACATGTCCCCCTGCTTAAGCCAGTACATGTCCAGGCCCGTCTGAAGTTTGCTAGAGAGCATTTGGATGATCCAGAAGAAGATTGGGAGAATGTCATATGGTCAGATGAAACCAAAATATAACTTTTTGGTAAAAACTCAACTCGTTGTGTTTGGAGGACAAAGAATTCTAAACAGTTCACCCGATATGGATGAAAATACCCTCAAATTAAAGCTGACAGTCTGCACAAAGGAAAACTCCACCCAAAAATTATATTTTGGTATTCGGAAAGTATTCAGACCACTTCACTTTTTCCACATTGTGTTACTGTACAACCTTATTCTAAAATTGAGGAGAAAAACATGTTTTATCCATCTACACACAATACTCCACTGGGGGCAAGACATTTGAATTATTTAGCTCCCAAGAAAAGTGCTCCATTGAAAGGAGTGATTACTGGGGTAGCAGTGAATGTTAAAGTTGACCAACTGAAGGGGAAGGTTCCTGGTGTTTGTGATGCTCGTTTTTTTGGTGCGATGCAGACAAGGTGGCGAGAGTAGTGAAACAGAAGTCATTATCTGTTCTTTTGAGTTTGATGTTGAGTCTTTGCCCGACATAGTGATGTTAGAATATAAGTTATCCTGTAGGCGCTTTTGTGCCGAATACATTACGTTGTTACAGGTGTCAAGCTTATGGGCATGTGGCAGCAGTGTGTAGAAGGGAGGTTCCTAGGTGTGAGAAGTGTGCAGAAGGGCATGAGACAAAGGAATGTGTAGCATTAGGGAAAGTAGTGGTATGTGTCAATTGTAGGGGTGCCCATGGGGCTGGGGATCAGAAATGCCCCGTGCGAGAGAGGCAGATTGAGGTTTCCAGGGTTAGAGTAGTGCAGAAGTTGTAATATGCTGAGGCAGTGAAGAAAGTAGAGGAAGATGGGTCAAGGAGGAGGGATCCTGAGAGGAGTGGTGTGAGTAGTAGATATGTACCAGTAGAGGGATAGGCCAACAAGTGATATGTTTCAGTAAGAATAGATTTTTAACAATGGTTATCAACTGTACTGCAGGGATGGAATGTAAGTCACAGAAAATGGAGGTTGTGGTGGCAGCTGCAGAGGTATTTGTGAGTGGGAGACTTGACATCAGAAGAGTTACAGTGTGTGTTAAGTGGTGGTGTCCCATCCTTTCAGGTTGTTGGCCTAAGGTAGGACCAAATAGATTTAAATAGTGGAGTAGGGTGGTGTTAATATTTTTGTGAGTGTAGTGTCAGGGTATTTTTTAATTGTTTAAAGCAAAGTATAAGGGAATTACACTCCAGTCTAGTAGGTGGCGGTAATGCAACATATTGGATGCCAACCGCCGTTAAACCTCATCGAAGAAGAAATTTCGGCGGGTACGTTGATATTTTGGCAACCTTTGCACTTCGACGCCAACCTATAACATTGCTCTATGTAAAAGGAAGTGAACAGTGACTAAGAACAATTTCCACGCTAGCGTTTACTGTTGTGATTATTTTAACTACACAGCATCATATACTTACGCCATGTAGTCCTTAATTCGCGTTGGAGATAGGACTCGGTTGATAGACGTTATATAGGTAACGCAAACTGCTAACAATGGCTGACTGTATGGTTTTTCACACTCAAATAGCCTCTATCATGGAGGTGCTAGCGAATGCAGCAGTGGCAGAGATTTGTAAACTCGTAGACGACGACTATGCAGTGTTTCGTTTGGAAATTTCTGAAAGCCAGAAACAAAACAGGGCATTGCGGAAGAAATTACAGATTCAGGAACTGAAGGTGGCACGGGAGCGCGCAGACAGGACAATGCGAGAGCGCGTCCTCGACAGTCGTCCCAGTAGTGTCAAGATCCTCGACCAATTCAGAGGAATGGGAAGAGGTACTTCTCGCAAAAAGCGGAGACTGCGCGGCCTGTCGCTGTTCATAAATGCTGTAGCTTAGAATTCGGTCTTGGTCAGATTTAGGATAGTGTGCAATATTTCCGCTGAGCTAACTTGCGCAAAGACACTCATTCAAACCAGATTCTTGATTTACTCCATTTCCTATTTACTCAATGAAAACAATGTGATGAATGGAACACAACACATCAATGAATAGATAGTATATCAATAAGTTATGAGAAGTGTTACCTTGTATCCTTGCCAATTCTAGACAGTGTTTAAACTGTCAATAGTGTGAATATACTGTTGAGTATTGACAGTAGCTAATCTAACCACCTCTTCTCCCCAATCACTCTCTCAGGTGGCAGACATCTCACTGGAGGCCACAGGAGCTTTGTGAAGCCAGCAGGACACAATACATGGAGAGATGACCAACCAATCACTGTTCATGAGGGGAGTGGAACTTCAACCCAGCATTTTATCATGATAGAGGTTAGTTTAATAGTGTTGCATTACAAATTACACTTACTTTGTAAATCAAATGTGTCCCGTTTGTTTCAGAAAGGCTCCCCTCAGCTATTCACTTCAGCTATCTGCCTTAGGGGAACTTGAGAGACTTCCCTACAACATTATCCAATACGCCATGGTTCCTTGTTTTGTAGATTGAGAATTTGCTTGAAATGTGTGTATATATATATATATTAAAATGTATGTGTTTCCAAGGTAATGTACTTACCATATGCCGGTTTTCAACGTATCCGACAACCAAGAAGAAGCATAAAGCCGAAACGTTAATCATTAAATGTTTAGTTTTTTTTTGTACTGGCTGGCAATGTTCAGTAAAAAAGGTCCAACGTAATCTAATATAAAGGTTTTTATCGTCCTGTGAGTCCAACTTGAGCAGGCACGCTAACAGGGTTGCTGAGTTGTAGTTCAAATGAGACTTTAATAACTTATTCTTATTTCTTGAGTGTTAAATATTTAGATAAAAGGCATCTCAATACACAAATACGAATATAATTGTACCTTCAAAAAGTATTCACAGCTCTTGACTTTTTCCACATTTTGTTATGTTACTGCCTGAATTGAACATGTATTAAATTTAAATGTTGTCACTGATCTCCACACAATACCTCATAATGTCAGTGGAATTTTGTTTGTAGAACAATTTAGAAATGAATACAAAATGAACATCTGAAATGTATTGAGTCACATTTTCAACCGCTTTGTTATGGCAAGCCTAAAGTTTAGGAGTACAAATCTGCTTAACAAATCACATAATATGTTGCTTGGACTTATTCTGTGTTCAATAAGAGGTTAACATGATTTTTGAATAACTAGCCCATTTCTACACCCCACACATACAGATAATTGTAAGGTCCCTCAATCGAGCAGTGAATTTCAAGCAGATATTCAACCACAAAGACCAGGTAGGTTTTTCCATGCCTCGCAAAGAAGGGCACCTTTGAGCATGGTGAAGTAATTAATTAGGCTATAGATGGTGTATCAATACACCCAGTCACTACAAAGATACAGGCATCTTTCCTAACTCAGTTGCCGGAGAGGAATGAAACTGCTCAGGGATTTCACCATCAGGCCAATGGTGATTTTAAAACAGTTACAGAGTTTAATGGCTGTGATAGGAGAAATCTGGGGATGGATCAACAACATTGTAGTTAGTCCACAATACTAACGTAAATGACTGAGTGAAAATAAGAAAGCCTATACAGAATAAAAATATAACAAAACATGCATGCTGTTTGCAATAAGGCACTTCGGAAAGTATTCAGACCTCTTGACTTTTTCCACATTTTGTTAGGTTACAGCCTTATTCTAAAATGGATTAAATCGTTTTTTCCCCCTCAGTCTACACACAATACCCCATAATGACAAAGCAAAAACAATTTGACATTTTTGCTAATTTATAAAATTTCAACTGATATGTAAATGTGATAAGTATTCAGACCCTTTACTCAGTACTTTGTTGAAGCACCTTTGGCAGCGATGACAGCTGTGAGTCTTCTCGGGTATGACGCTACAAGCTTGGCACACCTGTATTTGAGGAGTTTCTCCCATTCCTCTCTGTAGATCCTCTCAAGCTCTGTCAGGTTGGATGGGAACATTGCTGCACAGCTATTTTCAGGTCTCTCCAGAGATATTCGATCGGGTTCTGGCTGGGCCACTCAAGGACATTGAGACTTGTCCCGAAGCTACTCCTGTGTTGTCTTGGCTGTGTGCTTAGGGTTGTTGTCATGTTGGTAGGTGAACCTTCGCCCTAGTCGGAGGTCCTAAGCACTCTGGAGCAGGTTTTCATCAAGGATCTCTCTGTACTTTGCTCCGTTCATCTTTCCCTAGATCCTAACTAGTCTCCCAGTCCCTGCTCCTGAAAAACATCCCCACAGCAAGATGCTGCCATCACCATGCTTCACCATAAGGATGGTGCCAGGTTTCCTCTCGAAGTGATGCTTGGCATTCAGGCCAACCAGTTTCATCTTGGTTTCATCTGACCAGAGAATCTTGTTTCTCATGGTCTGAGAGTCGTTAGGTGCCTTTTGTCAAACTCCAAGTGGGCCTCCCTGACCAAGGCCCTTCTCCTCCAATTGCTCAGTTTTGCCTGGGCGGCCAACTCTTGGTGGTTGGAAGAGTCTTGGTGGTTCCAAACTTCTTCCATTTAAGAATGATCGGGCCACTGTGTTCTTGGGGACCTTCAATGCCGCAGAAATGTTTTGGTACCCTTCCCCAGATCTGTGCCTAGACACAATCCTGTCTCCGAGCTCTACGGACAATTCCTTCAACTTCATTGCTTGATGTTTGCTCTGACATGCACTGTCAACTGTGGGACTTTATATAGACAGGTGTGTGCCTTTCCAAATCATGCACAATCAATTTGATTTACTACAGGTGCACTCCAATTAAGTTATAGAAACATCAAGGATGATCAATGGAAACAGGATGCACCTGAACTCAATTTCGAGTCTCAAAGCAAAGAGTCTGAATACTTGTGTAAATAAGGTATTTATAAAAACCTGTTCTCACTTTGTCATTATAGGGTATTGTGTGTAGATTGATGAAAAATGATTTTTTTTAAATATGGCTATAATGTAACAAAATGTGGAAAAAGTCAAGGGGTCGAAATACTTTCCGAAAGGCACTAAATATGCAAAAGAATGTGGCAAAGAAATGAAAGCTTTCAATTCAGGACATAAAGTTATGTTTGGGGCAAACACTACACATCACTGAGTGCCATTCATATTTTCAAGCATGGTGGTGGCTGCATCATGTTTTGGGTATGCTTGTCATCAGCAAAGACTAGGGAGTTATTTAGGATAAAAGGTAACGGTATAGAGCTAAGCACAGGCAAAAACCTAGCGAGAAATCTGGTTCAGTCTGCTTTCTAACAGACAATGGGAGATAAATTCAGCTTTCAGCAGGAAAATAACCTAAAACACAAGGCCAAATATATATTGGAGTTGCTTAGCAAGATGACATTGAATGTTCCTAAGTGGCCTAGTTACTGTTTTGACTTAAATTGGCTTGAAAATCTATGGCAAGAATTGAAAATGGCTGTCTAGAAAGGATCAACAACCAACTTGACAGCTTGAAGAATTTAAAAAAGAATAATGTGCAAATATTGTACAATCAATCCAGGTGTGCAAAGCTCTAATAGACTTACCCAGAAAGACTCACAGCTGTAACCGCTGACAAAGGTGATTCTAACATGTATTGTTTCATGGGTGTGAATACTTTTGTATATGAGATTTCTGTATTTCATTTTCAATAAATTTGCTAACATTTAAAAAAAATATGTTTTCACTTTGTCATTATGGAGTATTGTGTTTTCAGTGGCTTGCAAAAGTATTCACCCCCCTTGGCATTTTTCCTATTTTGTTTCCTTACAACCTGGAATTAAAGTGGATTTTTGGGGGGTTTGTATCATTTGATTAACACAACAACACTTAAGATGCAAAATAGTTTTTATTGTTTAACAAATAAAGAAATAAGACAAAAAAACTTGTGCATTACTATTCACCCCCAAAGCTGCAAGTCTCTTGGGGTATGTCTCTATAAGCTTGGTAGATCTAGCCACTGGGATCTTTACCCATTCTTCAAGGAAAAACTGCTCCAGCTCCTTCAAGTTGGATGGGTTCTGCTGGTGTACAGCAATCTTTAAGTCATCCCACAGATTCTCAATTTGATTGAGGTCTGGGTTTGACTAGGCCATTCCAAGACATGGAAATGTTTCCCCTTAAACCACTCGAGTGTTGCTTTAGTGTAACAGTCTTGCTTCCGTCCCTCTCCTCGCCCCAACCTGGGCTCAAACCAGGGACCCTCTGAACACAACAGCAGCCACCCTCGAAGCATCGTTACCCAATTGTGCTACAAAAGCCGCGTGCTTGCAGAGCAAGGGGAACAACTACTTCAAGGTCTGAGTAAGTGACTTCACATCGGTTACACTCACCCCCCTTTTGACCTCATCCTTTTCTGCAGCAACCAGTGATCCGGGTCAACAGCATCAATGTAACAGTATTGCTTCCGTCCCTCTCGACCCTACCTGGGCTCAAACCAGGGACCCTCTGCACACAGACGACAGTCACCCTCGAAGCATCGTTACCCATCGTGCCACAAAAGTCGCGGCCCTTGCAGAGCAAGGGGAACAACTACTTCAAGGTCTCGGAGCAAGTGACGTCACCGATTGACACGCTATTAGCGCGCACCACCGCTAACCATTTCACATCGGTTACATTAGCAGCATGCTTAGGTTCATTGTCCTGCTGGAAGGTGAACCTCTGTCCCAGTCTCAAATCTCTGCAAGACTGGAACAGGTTTCCCTCAAGAATTTACCTGTATTTAGCACCACCCATAATTTCTTCAATTCTGACCAGTTTACCAGTCCCTGCCGATGGAAAAACATCCCCACAGCATGATGCGGCTACCACCATGCTTCACTGTAGGGATGGTATTCTCGGGGTGATGAGAGGTGTTGGGTTTGTGCCATAAAGTGTTTTCCTTGATGGCCAAAAAGCTACATTTTAGTCTCATCTGACCAGAGTACCTTCCATATGTTTGGAGAGTCTCCCACATGCTTTTTGGCAAACATCAAACATGTTTGCTTATTTTTTTCTTTAAGCAATGGCTTTTTTCTGGCCACTCTTCCGTAAAGCCCAGCTCTGTGGAGTGTATGGCTTAAAGTGGTCCTATGGACAGATACTCCAATCTCCGCTGTGGAGTTTTGCAGCTCCTTCAGGGTTATCTTTGGTCTCTTTGTTGCCTCTCTGATTAATGCCCTCCTTGCCTGGTCTGTGAGTGTTGGTGGGCGGCCCCCTCTTGGCAGGTTTGTTGTGCCATATTCTTTCCATTTTTTAATAATGGATTTAATGGTGCTCCTTGGGATGTTCAAAGTTTCTGATATTTTTTTGTAACCCAACCCTGATCTGTACTTCTCCACAACTTTGTCCCTGACCTGTTTGGAGAGCTCCTTGGTCTTCATGGTGCCACTTGCTCAGTGGTGTTGCAGACTCTGGGGCCTTTCAGAACAGGTTTGTATATATACTGAGATCATGTGACAGTTCATGTGCCACTTAGATTGCACATAGGTGGACTTTATTTAACTAATTATGTGACTTCTAAAGGTAATTGGTTGCACCAGATCTTATTTAGGGGCTTCTTAGCAAAGGGGTTGAATACATATGCACGCACCACTTTTTATTTTTTTGAAACAAGGTATTGTTTTCATTTCACTAATTTGGACTAGACTATTTTGTGTATGTCCATTAAATCAAATCCAAATCTATTTAAATTACAGGTTGTAATGCAACAAAACAGGAGAAATGCCAAGGGGGATGAATCCTTTTCAAGGCACTGTAGTTGGTTGAGAGAACAATCGATTTCATACATTTTGAATTCAGGCTGTAACACAACAAAATGTGGAATAAGTCAAGGGGTATAAATACTTTCTGAAGGCACTGTACATCTTATTTTTTCACCACATTTCCATGAATTTGATATGCGTGAAGCCTATTAAAAACACGTACCTCTTGTGTCAGTCTGCAGAGGCTGCAGGTCCTGGGGTCAAGCAGGAGAGGTCTGAAGGAGGGGAGGACCCACGGCACAGCAGAGACATCCAGACTGGATCAGCGACTGGAGTGGCGCCCCCTGTAGCCACGGCGGAACCCAACACCACCCCAGCGCAGCCTACGACCCAATGCAGCATCACGGAGGTCAGTGGAACGCCGAACGCCGCCCTCAAGTCAGAGACGGACACCGAGACTTTAACAGGGCTGGGACAACTGGGCTGTCCTCCTGCTCCCCGCTCAGAGAATTTACTTTACGGTAGCCCGAGGATGGTTCTATCCCATCAGGACTCAGGTGACTCGTTACAGGCTGGCAATGATCAGTCTTGTTCATACGCTACAGAGATACCTGGTGACATGCCTGTGGGCTTAGATACACAGACTAATCCAATGAGAGGGGAAATGAACCTGTACAGTAGTAGTGTATACTCTGAAGGGCGCCTAGAAAAGAAAGAGGTTATAGTGGTAGATGAGGTGAAAGTGGAGGGTGATGCACCTCTGACATGGAATGTAGACGAGACTCACTTAAGAGAAGGACACTCACTAGGCAACACCAGTGACTTCTTAGACTACAATGTGGTGACCCACTCCCCTTTACTTACTTTCAGGGATCGTGACCCAGTGTCCACGTCAATGGCACCTTCTGATTCACACGGTCGCGTCCTTTTCGATCAGGTATTGAACTCAAACAAAAGGAATAGAGCTAAGGGTAAGGGAGGGGGAGCCATATCAGGCAATAGTAAAGAGAAACGGTTCCTCTGCATGTTCTGTAACAAAGCCTTCAGCTGCCCCCAGAAGGTGGAGATTCACCAGAGGGTCCACACAGGGGAGAAACCCTTCAGCTGTACCCAGTGTCACATGCGCTTCGCCCAGGCTTGCACCCTGAAGAGGCACCAAAGGGTCCACACGGGGGAGAAACCCTACAGCTGTACCCAGTGTCACATGCGCTTTGCCCAGGCTGGTAACCTGAAGATGCACCTGAAGGTCCACACAGGAGAAAGGTCTTCTGACATTTAGATAAAATCCTGCATTAAAGACTGATGAATTGTCATTGTTGTCAGCATAAAATATCCACAGATGCATTTGGAATACTGAGTAACATATTTCAGTGTTGAATATTCCTGGGTAGAATATTTCATCCAGATGTGTGATATATAAGCCTAAAAAGTCCGTTACATGTTGTTTATACTGTGTAAGCTATATGTTGGTCACAAATGCCTATTTCATTTCTTCCATTCAACTTAATTTTTTCCACAAGAAAATGAATTCAATTGATCAAATTCATTGTTTTTTGTTGAGACGTGGTTTTCACATGGTGTATTTAACACTTGTTTCTGTTTAATAAACACAAAATGGGACTTTTCATTCTAAGACTTTCATTGAGACTTTTAGTATACATCACATCTGATCTCACCCTATTCTTTATAAACACAATGTTTTATAACCAATATACACTTACTAAATATACCTAAGACTTGCCCCATAACATGAAGTAAAATGTTAATGTTTCAAACATGCACACTGCAAGTGGTGTGTGATGCACTGAATGGCGAATGGGAAGTGCGCTTCAATTACCAGTTGAGAATTAAAAACAGTATCTCTATGTATTAGTGACCAACACTTGCATGTGCAGTGCGCTTTTAACAGCTGTGTTTTCCCGCTAATTGCATTACGGAAAGAAAATTTGCACACTACCTTGTGCACATTGCTGCGCTTATGTGAAAAAATAAGTTAATCAACATTTTAAGCTAAACGTTCTGATCTGTTGCATCAGCCTCATTGCTTTAAAAAAAATGTTGATGTAGCCGAGGCCTACTGGTTGATTGACTTTGATCTTTCTTCCCACAACTGTCCCAGAGTCTGTTAGGAATAGGCTATTTCTTTCTCGCACAAAACGACAAGCTGACCAATAGAATAGGTACTCTTTTCTACTATTGGGGATAGTAGATTGACATAGGCTAGTGATAATGCTGTTTGACTTTTCTTCAGCCAACAAGAAGAGTATGAATGTGGACAGTTATTCTAACATCTTCAATGTGCGCATCGGAATTCGGTAAGAAGGATGCACTTCTATTGAGCTGAATGACAAATGTCAATGTGATTTCTGTCATTCTGAGCACCGTGGGTGGACGCCTAATCAGGTTATGAACCTAATGTATATGGGTCCGGTACATTTCTCAAATGTCAGATAAATGAAAATGCTTCCAGTTAAATGTCCGGTATCACCTGTCACTTCCAGGAGGAGGAGGGTCCAGAGGTGCTGCTGGTGAAGGGGGAGGGGTGAGAGGAGAGTCTGGGGAACTCTGAGGGGACTATGATCATGGAGGACAACCAGACTACATCTCCTCCTGAACTTAGAGGAACCAGCTGAGCAGCACACGAACACACAGTCTCACTGAGGTGTGCCCAAATGTAAAGTAGAGTCTGAATAGTATTAGGTCAGAGCCCAAATCCACACAAAAAAGTGAGTGCTGACCTGCATCAGTTTTGCCTTTTAGATCATAATGAATAAGATTATATGTACAGATACTAGATCAGCACACCTACTCTGATACATTTTGTCTTAAATGTGGGACCATGTCTTTTGAATTATCAAACCATTAAAGACTGCCAAGTAATCAAATCAACTAACATGTTTGCATAGTACTCATAGCAATCCCTCATTGCCCAATCAGAAGAGGCTCCATATCAGATTTCTAAGTCCAACATCCTCTCACTCTGTATCTCTTACAGTCAGTAGACATGGAGGATGGGAAGCCTGATCTGCTGCTGGTCAAAGAGGAGACCGTAGAGGATGGACCAGAGAGCATTGATCTGCTGAGTGGACTAAAGATGGGGGAGCAAGGTAAGGGAGAAATACTGTACATATAACCTACATACAGTAATAGATCTTCAATGGGAATAGTGATGCACCTGGCTATTGGGTTGTTCCACCAATTAGGTGGCTTTTGAGTAGTGTAACTTGGCGTAAAAAATAAAGAACACATTCAATTTAATAAAAAAAAACACTTTTTCCCATCTCTCAAAAAAAAAGCCTATTAAGTACCAAAGTAATAGGGTTGACCATAACAGGGTTTAGAAATTAATCTTAAATCAGTCATGAATCCCCTTGTGAAGGGGAATGGTTGGCTAAACATGACTGTTTAGTCATGTTTAGCCATAAAGAAATAGTCTCTACAAGGCAGAATATTGAATAAAATTATATTTGCAATTTTCCAAAAAATATATATATTTTTTAAATCAACATTTTGGCTTGTAGAGGTCTTGAGTGGAAACTTTCCTGATCCAAATGCACATTTCTGCCCAACAGAATTCTATGTAATTCAATGTCGGGTCTTCAGCCTAGGGGAATGGACCCTTCTTATGTGCAACAGGAAGGGACAATTGAATGCAAGCTTCACAAAAAACTAAAATATTTCTAGCCTATCTATAGGTAACAGAGTTGATGTGTTAAGCTCGACCCATTCAGTTTCCCAACACAAAACACCAGAATATGTCCAAAAAGAGTAGAACCAGCTCACCTGATTTTACACTATGATTTCACAATTATATGTTCAATGTCTTTTGAAAATAATATTTTTTTACTGTAAAATTAGGGACAAACATTTTTTTTTACCTTAAAATGAATCACTAATCACAAATAATAATGAAGGAGCTCCCACATATGCTGAGCACTTGTTGGCTGCTTTTCCTTCACACTGCAGTACAACTCATCCCAAACCATCTCAATTGGGTTGAGGTCGGGTGATTGTAGAGGCCAGGTCATCTGATGCAGCACTCAATCATTCTCCTTCTTGGTCAAATAGCCCTTACACAGCCTGGAGGTGTGTTTTGGGTCATTGTCCTGTTGAAAAACAAATAGTCCCACTAAGCGCAAACCAGCTTGGATGGTGTATTACTGATGAATGCTTTAGTAGCCATGCTGGTTAAGTGTGCCTTGAATTCTAAATAAATCACTGACTGTCACCAGCAAAGCACCATCACACCACCCCCTCCATGCTGGGAACCACACAGGTGAAGATAATCCATTCACCTACTCTGCGTCTCACAAAGACAGTGGTTGGATCAAAAAAACAAAAAAAACATCGCAAATTTGGACTTATCAGACCAAAGGACAGATTTCCACTGGTCTAATGTTCATTGCTGGTGTTTCTTGGCCCAAGCATGTCTTTTCTTCTTATTGGTGTCCTTTAGTAGTGGTTTCTTTGCAGCAATTTTACCATGAAGGCCTGATTCAGGCTGTCTCCTCTGAACAGTTGATGTTGAGATGTGTCTGTAACTTGAACTCTGTGAAGCATTTATTTGGGCTGCAATCTGAGGTGCAGTTAACTCTAAAGAAACTTATCCTCTGCAGCAGCAGTAACTCTGGGTCTTCCTTTCTAGTTGCGGTCCTCATGAGAGTCAGTTTCATCATAGCTCGATGGTTTTTGCGACAGCACTTTAAGAAACTTTCAGAGTTATAGAAATCTTCCGCATTGACTGACCATGTCTTAAAGTAATAATAGACTGTCGTTTCTCTTTGCACTTTGCTTATAATATGGACACATGGTCTTTTACCAAATAGGGCTATCTTCTGATTGGCTCAAACGCATAATTATCCAATGAGGTTGCAGGGTGGGCCTAATGGCTCAGTGGCTCAGTGGACACAGCAGAGAGAAAGACTTGGTGCACATATCTGGACCTATGTGATGTAGTACCAACTTTTCGGGGACCACTTTTGGCTCTTACGTGCTAGTTTCAGAACTACTGGCTACAAATTATACAAAAGTACCAGAGAATCTCTTTAAAGAGTGGCCTATTGGGCCTTCCGAGTGGCGCAGTGGTCTAAGGCACAACATCGTAGTTGCAAGCTGTGCCACTAGAGATCCTGGTTCGAGTCCAGGCTCTGTCGCCTCTCCCGAGTCCGTACAGGGGTTGTAGTGATGAGACTAACTACCAATTGGCAACCACGAAAATGGTGAGAAAAACAGGTAAAAGGAAATAAATAAAAACAATTTTTAAAGTTGCCAATCCACTTAAATCCAATATTTCACAACAAAAAAAAGTCTTAAACTAGTCATCTTTCGGTCATATGGCATCCTGATCAGAATATGACCATTATATAACATCATAATGACATGTGCCTGTTGGTATGGAGTACTGTCTCATGTGGTCTCACCCTCTCAGGCCCCAGAGCTTTATCAGGGTGTTTGAGTGACTGGAGTGGGATTTTTTTTTTTTTTGTGGAATAATGTTATTTTCCCTATTCCCAATAATATCATGTCATTTTCTTTTGTCTATTTTTTCACCCCATCCAGTTGGTGGCGGCAATATACCTTTCGCGTGAAATTCGCAACAAAACCTCACCTAAGAAGTAGTAAACGGAAGTAAGCGTTGACCAGTTAACATTTTCACATGAGCGTTTTTATTGTTGTCATTTAGACATTTATTAAACCCATGGAACTCAAAATATTACTAATTTAACTACACAGCATCACGTACTTGCCCCAGGTAGTCTTTGATTCGCGTTTGAGACACTACTTGGTTAATGTTGTCTAGGTAAAGTTAGCTGCTAACGTTAGCTAACAATGGCTGACAGTGTGGTTTTTCACACTCAAATAGCCTCCATTATGGAGGTACTAGCGAATACAGCCGTGGCAGAGGTCTGTAAACTCGTAGATGACGACTATGCAGTGTTTCGTTTGGAAATAACTCAAAACCAGAAAGAAAACAGGGCGTTGCGAAGGAAACTACAGCTACTGGAACTGAAGGTGGCACGGGAGCGCGTCTTCGCCAGTCGTGTCAAGATTCTTGACCAGTACAGAGGAATGGCAAGAGGTACATTTTGCAAGGCCCAGGCTGCCTCGGTTCATATAGCTCAGTGCCTGTCGCCCCGTTCCCCTTTGTGCATGTGTGTCTTTAGATGTGTTGATCAGAATTGGCTCTTGGTCAATTTTTGGATAGTTAGTATGCAATAATTCACCTGATTACTTAGCTACCTGATTACTTAGCTACCCCCCCCAAATGAGCTTAACCAAAACCATCACATTGTTTTAAGTGAGTAAATTATAGATAATGCAGTAAATCAATAATCTGTTTATGATATTGGGTTGTTCCATTTGATTTCAGTCACTTTTTGACCACGTCCCTTTTGATTTGAACGAAACTTTCTATACATATTTGCTCATGGTAGAAGTGGTCAGAAAGTATTTAGGAGATAGATGTGCTCAAAGTTGACGCGTTTTACATACCCCACCCTACCATGAAACATCCATGTCTAAATCACTGGAAAATATAAATGATTGAGTTGTATATAATTTAAAAGCTTACAAACAGGGTTGTCAAACTATTTAATACTTGATTTATTTTTAAACTTTTTTACCATTAACGTCAATTATCTAAAAAGGCTAAAAACAGCTACTTTCTCAGAACTTTTCATTTCTGACTACTTCTAATCATGGGCAAATGTGTATAAAAGTTTAGTCCAACTT
The DNA here is from genome assembly GCF_018296145.1 of Oncorhynchus tshawytscha. Taxonomy (NCBI): domain Eukaryota; kingdom Metazoa; phylum Chordata; class Actinopteri; order Salmoniformes; family Salmonidae; genus Oncorhynchus; species Oncorhynchus tshawytscha. The sequence continues at coordinate 9,483,989 of NC_056462.1, read as the reverse complement.
AAAAGTTGTGCTGTCAAAATAGAATTGAAATGAAATGGAAAGACATCTACAATATCATCTAACTTGATTTACTGCATTTTCCATGATTTACTCATTGAAAACAATGTGATGCATGGAACATAATCAATAGTATATCAATAAGTTATATCCTTGCCAATTTTAGACCATGTCAATAGTGTATAATATACCATGAAGCATTGACAGTACCTAACCTAACCTCTTTTTCCCCAATTACTGTCTCAGGTGAAGGAGATCTCACTGGAGGCCACAGGAGCTTTGTGAAGCCAGCAGGACACAATACATGGAGAGATGACCAACCAATCACTGTTGATGAGGGGAGTGAAACCTCAACCCAGCACATTATCGTGATAGAGGTTAGTGTAATAGTGTTGCATTAAATATTACAGTTACATTGTAAATCAAATGTGTCCGTTTATTTAAGTAAGGCTCCCCTCAGGTATTCACTGTACAACATGTACATTGAAAATGGCGCAGGAAAAGGCTGACGTTTTACATGTCCCCAACCGATAGTGTTTTTGTTTGTTTATTTGCGTGGTTTGTAACTTATTTTTTAAACTTGTTTTGTACATATTGTTTCTTATGACCGAAAATAACTTCTGGACATCAGGACTGCGATTATTCACCACGGACTGGCAGAATCCTTTTTTTCCTTTGAGTCCGACTCGAATGATATACTGCTTTTTCGGGAAAAGGCCCAGATCCCTGTGATTTGCGTGAAGAGGAGGCAGAGAAAAAGGGGCTAGAGGGCAGGCTGCCTTCTGAGAATTCGTAGACGATTGAATAAAGCCCCAATTCCGTGCAATCTTTGGAGAATAAAATCGATGACTCACGCGGAAGATTAAATTACCAACGGGACATTCAAAACTAATATCTTATGCTTCAGAGTCATGGCTGAACGACGACACTATCAACATACAGCAAATCCCGCTATGCCCTCCAAAGAACCATCAAACAGGCAAAGCGTCAATACAGGACTAAGATCGAATCATACTACACCGGCTCTGGCGCTAGTCAGATGTAGCAGGGCTTGCAAACCATTACAGACTACAAAGGGAAGCACAGCCGAGAGCTGCCCAGTGACACAAGTCTATCAGAAGAGCTAAACTACTTCTATGCTCGCTTCAAGCCAAATAACACTGGAACATGCATGAGAGCACTAGCTGTTCTGGAAGACAGTGTATCACTCTCTCCACAGCCGATGTGAGTAAGACCTTTAAACGGGTCAACATTCACAAGGCCGCAGGACCAGACAGATTACCAGGATGTGTACTGCGAGCATGCGCTGACCAACTGGCAAGTGTCTTCACTGACATTTTCAACCTCTCCCTGTCCGAGTCTGTAATACCAGCATATTTTAAGCAGACCACCATAGTGCTTGACCCAAGAACACTAAGGTAACCTGCCTAAATGACTACCAACCCGTAGCACTCACGTCTGTAGCCATGAAGTACTTTGAAAAGGCTGGTCAAGGCTCACATCAACACCATTATCCCAGAAACCCTAGACCCACTCCAATTTGCATACTGCCCCAACAGATCCACAGATGATGCAATCTCTGTTGCACTCCACACTTCCCTTTCCCACCTGGACAAAAGGAACACCTATTTGTGAAAATGCTATTCATTGACGACAGCTCAGCGTTCAACACCATAGTGCCATCAAAGCTCATCAATAAGCTAAGGACCCTGGGACTAAACACATCCCTCTGCAACTGGATTCTAGACTTCCTGACGGGCCGCCCCCAGGGGGTAAGGGTAGGCAACAACACATCAGCCACGCTGATCCTCCACATAGGGGCCCCTCAGGGGTGTGTGCTCAGTCCCCTCCTGTACTCCCTGTTCACTCATGATTGCACAGCCAGGCATGACTCCAACACCATCATTAAGTTTGCTGATGACACAAGTGGTAGGCCTGATCACCAACAACGACGAGACAGCGTACAAGGAGGAGGTCAGAGACCTGGCCGTGTGGTACCAGGACAACAACCTCTCCCTCAACATGAACAAGACAAAGGAGATGATTGTGGACTGCAGGAAAAAGAGGACAGAGCACTCCCCCATTCTCATCGATGGGGCTACAGTGGAGCAGCTTGAGATATTCAAGTTCCTTGGTGTCCACATCAACAACAAACTAATATGGTCCAAGCACACCAAGACAGTCGTGAAGAGGGCACGACAAAACCTATTCCCCCTCAGGGGACTTAAAAGATTTGGCATGGGTCCTCAGATCCTCAAAAGGTTCTACAGCTGCACAATTGAGAGCATCCTAACTGGTTGCATCACTGCCTGGTATGGCAACTGCTCGGCCTCCAACCGCAAGGCACTACAGAGGGTAGTGCGAACGGACCAGTACATCACTGTGGCCAAGCTTTCCGCCATCCAGGACCTCTATACCAGGCGGTGTCAGAGGAAGGCCCTAAAAATACTCCAGCCACCTCAGTCAGACTTTTCTCTCTGCCTCCGCACGGCAAGCGGTACCGGAGCGCCAAGTCTATGTCCATAAGGCTCCTGAACATCTAATCAAATGGCTACCCAGACTATTTGCATTTCTCCCCCTCTCTTACACCGCTGCTAATCTCATCATTTATGCATAGTCACTTTAATAACTCTTCCTACATGTACATATTACCTCAACTAACCGGTGCCCCCGCACATTGACTCTGTACTGGTACCCCCCTGTATATAGTCTCACTATTGTTATTTTACTGCTGCTCTTTAAATGACTTTTATTTCTTAACTCTATTATTGATTAGGGGCTTGTAAGTAAGCATTTTACTGTAAGGTCTACTACCCCTGTTGTGTTCGGCGCATGCGACTAATAAAATTTGATTTGACATCCTCATTTATCTGCCATAGGGGAACTTGTGAGACTCCCCTAGGACATTGTTATACAATTCAACTCATGTACTGGTAACAACCTCCTCTTCTTGTGTCAGTCTGCAGATGCAGGTTCTGGGGTCAAGCTGGAGAGGTCTGAAAGAGAGGAGGACCCATGGCATAGCAGAGACACGCAGACTCGAGCGGCTGGAGAGCCCCATGTAGCCACAAAGGACACCCCTACCATCGCCCCAGCACCGCCTAGGACCCGACGCAGAATCACGGAGGTCAGTGGAACGCAGAACGCCGTCCTCAAGTCAGACACCAAGACTTTAACTGTAACACACAGGCTCCTACACACAGGATCTGACCACAGATCAGACCCAGAGAGACTGGGGCTGGGGAGACTGGGCTGTCCTCCTGCTCCTGGCTCAGAGTATTTACCTTACGGTAACCCAAACCCGAGGACTGTTCATTCCCTTCGTGATTCAGGTGATGCATTAGAGACTGGCAATGATCGGTCTTCTTCTTACGCTACAGAGATGGACACTGGCATCATGCACTTGGGCTTAGAGACACAGACTGATCTGTCTAGAGGGGACTGGAACCCCTACCGTAGTAATGTTTACTCTGAAGAGTCCATAGAAAGAATGAAGAAAGGGGAGGGTCTGGTCATAGATGAAGTCACTGTGAAAGTGGAGGGCGATGCTCCTCTGACATGGAATGTAGATAAGACTCACTTAGGAGGACACTCACAAGGCAGAGATTTCTTAAATTACAGGGAAAGCTTAGAGACAAATCCAAATGTCACAACCCACTCCCCTTTACACACGGTCAGGGATCATGAGTCAGTGTCCATGTCGATGGGACCTTCGAAGTCACAGGACCACGTCCTTTTCGATCAGGTATTGAACTCAAAGGGCCAAAAGGCTAAGGCACGGGGTAGAGGAGCAACATCAGGCAAAAGTAAAGAGAAACGGTTCTTATGCATGTTCTGTAACAAAGGCTTCAGCTGCCCCCAGAAGGTGGAGATCCACCAGAGGGTCCACACAGGGGAGAAACCCTTCGGATGTACCCAGTGTCATATGCGCTTCGCTGAGGCTGGCAACCTGAAGAAGCACCAGAGGGTCCACACAGGAGAGAAACCATTTGGCTGTACCCAGTGTCACATGCGCTTCGCCCAGGCTGGTCACCTGAAGAGACACCAGAGGGTCCACACAGGGGAGAAATAATACAGCTGGTCCCAGTGTGAGAACAGATTCTCCAGCACCAGCTGAAGATGCACCTGAAGGGCTATGCGGGTGAAAGGCGGTTCACCTCTACGCAATGCGGGAAGAGGTTGTCAGAGATGAGCTACCTCAGAATACACCAGTAGAAAAAAACATTCCACTCTATAGCCTCTGATGTTTAGATCAAACACTGCATTAAAGTTTAATTTTCATTATTGTCAGCAGAAAATAATTTGGAATAACCAAAGTAACAGATTTCAGTGTTGAGTATTCTTGTGTAGAATATTGCATCCAGACATTGTGTGATATACACGGAGTGTACAAAACATTAAGGATACCTGCTCTTTCCATGCCAGACCGACCAGGTGAATACAGGTGAAAGCTTTGATCGCTTATTGATGTCACTTTTTAAATCCACTTCAATCAGTGTAGATGGAGGAGTAGAGAGGTTAAAGAAGGATTGTTAAGCCTTGCCACAAGAGACATGTATTGTGTATGTGTGCCATTCAGAGGGTGACTGGGCGAGACAGAATATTTTTATATATTTAAGTGCCTTTGTAAGGTGTATGGTAGTACAGTCGCGGGAGTCATTGAAACTCGTTTTTCAACCACTACACAAATTTCTTTTAAACAAACTATAGTTTTGGCAAGTCGGTTAGGACATCTCTTTTGTGCATGATACAAGTAATTTTTCCAACACTTGTTTACAGACAGATTATTTCACTGTATCACAATTCCAGTGGGTCAGAGGTTTACATACACTAAATTGACTGCCTTTTAACAGCTTGGAAAATTCCAGAAAATTATGTAATGGCTTTAGAAGCTTCTGATAGGCTAATTGACATCATTTTAGTTCATTGGAGGTGTACCTGTGGATGTATTCAAGGCCTACCTTCAAACTCAGCGCCTCTTTGCTTGACATCCTGGAAAAATCCAAAGAAATCAGCCAAGACCTCAGAAAACAAATTGTAGACCTTCACAAGTCTGGTTCATCCTTGGGAGCAATTTCCAAACGCCTGAAGGTACCACGTTCATCTGTACAAATAATTGTACGCAAGTATACACACCATGGGACTACGCAGCCATCAAACCGCTCAGTAAAGAAACGTGTTCTGTCTCTTAGAGATGAACGTACTTTTGTGCAAATCCATCCCAGAACAACAGCAAAGGACCTTGTGAAGCTGCTGGAGGAAACAGGTACAAAAGTATCTATATCCACAGTAAAACTAATCCTATATCGACATAACCTGAAAGGCTGCTCAGCAAGGAAGAAGTCACTGCTCCAAAACCACCATAAAAAAATCTAGACTATGGTTTGCAATGGCACATGGGGACAAAGATTGTACTTTTTGGAGAACTGTTCTCTTGTCTAATGAAACTAAAATAGAACTGTCTGGCCATAATGACCATTGTTATGTTTGGAGGAAAAATGTGGAGGCTTGCAAGCCGAAGAATACCATCCCAATCGTGAAGCACAGGGGTGGCAGCATCATGTTGTGGGGGTGCTTTGCTGCAGGAGGGACTGGTGCACTTCACAAAATAGATGGCATCATGAGGTGGGAAAATTATGTAGATATATTGAAGCAACATCAAGACATCATTCAGGAAGTAAATGATTCGTTGCAAATGGGTCTTCCAAATGGAAAATGAATTACTTCCAAAGTTGTGGCAACATGGCTTAAGGACAACAAAGACAAGGTATTGGAGTGGCCATCAAAAAGTCCTGACCTCAATCATATGGAAAAATGTGTGGGTAGAACTGAAAAAGCACCTGCGAGCAAGGAGGCCAAGAAACCTGACTCGGTTACGCCAGCTTTGTCATGAGGAATGGGCCAAAATTCACCAAACTTATTGTGGGAAGCTTGTGGAAGGCTACCCAAAACGTTTGACCCAAGTTAAACAATTTAAAGGCAATGCTACCAAATATTGAGTGTAGGTAAACTTCTGACCCACTGGGTATGTGATGAAATAAATCATTATTTCTACTATTATTCTGACATTTAACATTCTTAAAATAAAGTGGTGATCCTAACTGGCCTAAGACAGGGAATGTTTACTAGGATTAAATGTCAGGAATTGTGAAGACTGAGTTTAAATGTGTTTGGCTAAGGTGTATGTAAACTTCCGACTTCAACTGTAGATGACAGGCGCACCGGTTTGTGTCAAGAACTGCAGCGCTGCTGGATTTTTCACGCTGTTGGATTTTTGTGTGTATCAAGAATGGTCCACCACCCAACGGACATCCAGCCAACTTGTAGGAAGAATTGGAGTCAACACGGGCCAGAATCCCTGTGGAAAACCTTTGACATCTTGTAAAGTCTATACCCCAACAAATTGAGGCAATTCAGAGGGCAAAAAGGGAGGGAGTGCAACTCAATATTAGGAAGGTTTCAATGTTTTGTAAGTAATGTGTTTGATTCTAACATGTATTGACTCAGGGGTTGAATACTTATCTAATCAAGATAGTTTTATTTTTCATTTTTTTACTTAAATGTTACATTTTTCTTACACTTTGACAGAGTTTTGTGTAGATCGTTGGAGGAAAAAAAGGATAATTTAATCCATTTTAATTCCACTTTAACAACAAAATTTGGAAAAAGTAAAGATGATAGTGTTTGTACTGTGTAGGCTAAATTATGTTCACAAATGCCTATTTCATTACTTCCATTCAACAACTTAATTTTTTTCCCAATACACTTTTGTTGAGAAAATGAATGCAGTTTATCAAGCAGATTTGTAGTGGAGACATGTGCATGTTTGGTTTTCATATGGTGTATTTAAAATGAGTTTTGTTTAATAAAAACAAAAATGGGACTTTTCATTCTAATACTTTTTAAAATACTTAACTCTCTTTACTATACACCGCATCTTATCTCACCCGATTCTGTATACACCTGACAGCACATTGTAACCAATATACACTTACTAAATATACCTACATGTACCCATACACTAACAAACACCTACTGTACATTTCAAAATAGTTAAGTCTATTGATATTTATGTCCACCATGATGGGTTTAACAACAATGAAGTCATTCTGTAACTACAGTATAGGACTCAAACATAGTGGGGATGGGTAAACACTCCATGTTGAATGTGTGTTTATCTGTGTGTACGTACCTGAGGAAGTGTATGTCTGTGTAATCTGTATCACCTGTCTCTACTAGGATGAGGAGGGTCCAGAGGTGCTGCTGGTGAAGGAGGAGGGTCTGGGGAACCCTGAGGGGACCATGGTCATGGAGGACAACCAGACTACATCTCCTCCTGAACCCACAGAGGAACCAGCTGAGCAGCACAGGACCACACACAGTCTCACTGAGGTGAGCCCACTGTGAACTACTGTCTGAATGGTATTAGGTCAGAGCTCGTATCCACAAAGCCTCTCAGAGTCGGAGTGCTGTTGTCTTATCAAACCATGAAAGTGTGTAATGAATCAAAAACGAACATGTTTGCATAGTATTCATAGCAATCCCTCATTGCCCAATCAGATAATGCTTCATAGCAGGGTGCTCATATCAGATTTCTTGATCCAACATCCTCTCACTCTGTATCTCTTAGTCAGTAGACATGGAGGATGGGAAGCCTGATCTGCTGCTGGTCAAAGAGGAGACAATAGAAGACGGACCAGAGAGCATTGACCTGCTGAGTGGACTAAAGATGGGGGAGCAAGGTAAGGGGGAAATAATTACAGCATAGAGCAACTTATGTTTGCATACAAAAACACACATCTTAATTTGACCACGTAATTGACCCCCAAAAAAATCCATATGTAGCGTTTTCTCTGACACGTTTGTAAAGTCTATTTTCTAACCTCTTCCTGTAGGTGGTTGGCTGGAGGGCAACAGATTAGACTGGGTGGCCAACTTGGATTCCAAGGTCCCAGGGGACGACACCACCGAGCAGGCCAGGACCAGAGGCGACAGTCAAAACTGTAACTCGGCCACTCAAGAACATTCACTGTCTTCTTGGTAAGCAACACCAGTGTATATTTGTCCTTGCGTTTTAGGTTATTGTTCTGCCGGAAGGTGAGTTCATCTCCCAGTGTCTGGTGGAAAGCAGACTAAACCAGGATTTCCTCTAGGATTTTTCCTGTGCTTAGCTCCATTCTGTTTATTTTTTATCCTGAAAAACTCCTGTCCTTAATGATTACAAGCATACCCATAACATGATGCAGCTACCACTATGCTTGAATATTGTGAGAGTGGTACTCAGTAATGTGTTGTATTGGATTTGCCACAAACATAACACTTTGTATTCAGGACAAAAAGTGAATTGCTTTGCCACATTTTTTGCAGTATGACTTCAGTGCCTTGTTGCAAACAGGATGCATGTTGTATTTATATTCTGTATAGGCTTCCTCCTTTTCACTCTGCAATTAGGTTAGTATTGTGGACTAGCTACAATGTTGTTGATCCTTCCTCTGTTTTCTCCTATCATAGAGCCATTAAACTGTTTTAAAGTCACCATGGGCCTCATGGTGAAATCCCTGAGCTGTTTCCTTCCTCTCCGGCAACTGAGCTAGGAAGTATGCCTAACTGTATTTTTGCAGTAACTGGGTGTATTGATACACCATCTAAAGTGTAATTAATAACTTCATCATACTCACAAATCATGTTAAACCCTATTTTTGCATACAGAGTGAGTCTATACAACTTGCTAAGCATATTTTGACTCCTGAACTTTAGGCTTGCCATAACAAATCTTAATGTAATCAATTTTAAATTCAAGCTGTAACACAACAAAATGTGGAAAGAGTCAAGAGGTGTGAATACTGTATTTTAAAGAAGTGAGCTCAGCTAACCTGTCAGAGGATGGGCAAAGGGAGAGAATGAGAGAGGAGCACCCTGGAGCGCTGGATATGAGGGAGGATGTAAATTATGCATTGAATGCACCATTTACCATGGCAGAGGTGAAGACAGCAATAGGCAAGGCTGGGTTAGCTTCACCTGGGAAAGATGTTTGCTTTGTCATATTGGCCCATGTCCGCGATGAGGCGCTGGATAATGTATTGGATTGAGGTCAAAGCTTTGTGATGGCCACTCCAATACCTTGACTGTTGTCCTTAAGCCATTTTGCCACAACTTTGGAACTATGCTTGGGGTCATTGTCCATTTGGAAGACCCATTTGCGAACAAGCTTTATCTTCCTGACTGATGCCTTGAGATGTTGCGTCAATATATCCACATAATTTTCCTTGTTCATGATGCCATCTATTTTGTGAAGAGCACCAGTCCCTCCTGCAGCAAAGCACCGCCACAACATGATGCTGCCACCCCTGTGCTTCTATTCAGTTCTATTTTTGTTTCATCAGACCAGAGGACATTTCTCCAAAAAGTACGGTCTTTGTCCCCATGTGCAGTTGCAAACCGTAGTCTGGCTTTATGGCGGTTTTGGAATGGTGGCTCCTTCCTTGCTGAGCGGCCTTTCAGGTTATGTCGATATAGGACTCATTTTACTGTGGATATATTTAGATACTTTTGCACCTGTTTCCTCACAAGGTCCTTTGCTGTTGTTCTGGGATTGATTTTCACTTTTTGCCCCAAAGTACGTTCATCTCTAGGAGACAGAACACGTCTCCTTCCTGAGCGGTATGACGGCTGCGTGGTCTCATGGTGTTTATACTTGAGTACTATTATTTGTACAGATGAACGTGGTACCTTCAGGCGTTTGGAAATTGCTCCCAAGGGTGAACCAGACTTGTGGAGGTCTACAATTTTTTTCCTGAAGTCTTGGCTGATTTATTTTGATTTTCTGATGATGTCAAGCAAAGAGCTACTGAGTTTGAAGGTAGGCCTTGAAATACATCCACAGGTACACCTCCAATTGACTCAAATGATGTCAATTAGCCTATCAGAAGCTTCTAAAGCCATGACATAATTTTCTGGAATTTTCCAAGCTGTTTAAAGGCACAGTCAACTTAGTGTATGTAAACGTCTGACCCACGGGAATTGTGAAATAATCTGTCTGTAAACAATTGTTGCACAAAGTAGATATCCTAACCGACTTGCCAAAACTATAGTTTGTAAACATGAAATTTGTGGAGTGGTTGAAAAACAAGTTTTAATGACTCTAATCTAAGTGCATGTACACTTTTGACTTCAACTGTATGTAAGATTATGGAGAGACTTACTTCCTGGAGAACAGGGGGTTAATATTTCCACATCAGAGTGGGTTCAGGAAGGGGAACTATGGACCCAGTGCTCTGCTTAGAAGCAGAGGTCAGGAAGGCCCAGGTCAATAAGGAGACTGTTGTAGATGTCTTGTTTGATGTGGATGGCGTATAATATGCTAATCAAGCTTGACCTTATTGGTGTAGGAAGTAGAACGTTCAACTGCTTGGAAGGTCTATCCAGGTGAGGGTGGGGCAGATCCTTGGTGGATAATGGTAAACCACATGGGGAGCGTGATTATTTGGGATGCACCGACATTACAATTTTGGCCGATAGCTGATATTTTCCTTGCCAAAAAAAACAATACCGATAACCGATATTTACCATTTTAGCGGCCTTTAAGCTTTTTAGTACATTTAAATAGTTTAAACACACACTAAAAAGTTATTCTGTTGGCATTTACGTATGTCCCCATTACCAGTGAAACATCGTCAAAACCTATTTCTTTCACTTGCTGTGCGGTTTTGATGTTCATTTATTCAGCCTTAACCAGGATTTCATCACACATGTCAAGCAGTGAAGTTTCAGCTCTCTTTGTCCATGGCCTCTCTTCCTCGGTGCGCACTGTCACTGTTTCTATCTTGTCCAGCTGTGTCTGTAACATTTCAAATAAACCCTGTTGCTTGTCTGCATCGAAGTAGCGGTCCTTGCATCGAGCATGGTGGCGAAACAGTAAAGAGGCTCAGAGAGAATCCCAACGAATCGCTTCGTAGAGTACTTTTGCAAGTTTTAACCCCGCGGTCTGTGTCAGCAGTTTCGTTGAGCAGGCGTTTCAATGCCGTGACAGGGTATCACGTCTGCTGCAGACGCTGTTGATTAGCTTATTTCTCGAGTCAGTTCGAATGTAGCTAGGAGTGTGTTCTTGTTTCCAAGTTTCAAACGCCATTGAACTGGCAGCAGTGGTATGAGAACCAGCACATTCTTGAGCATGCAATAAGGCTTTCCTCAGTACGAAATTCTCGTTGACCCACTGCGCTGTCAGACTCAGCATGTTCACTGGGCTGACAGCGCTGGTCCAAATTTCAGTCGTGAAACTAATAGCAGTGACGCTCATAGCAAGTAGTTTATGAATGTGCGTTTCAACAATACTCTGTAACTCCGGTAGGGTAACATCTGAAAAATAGCGCATACTTGGTAGTGTGTACCGGGGCTTGAGTTGCTCGACCAGTCGACGAAAGCCAAAAATCATCCACGACATTGTCAAGGGCAATGAATTCCAATATCTTGGCGATAATGGATTTCGCCTTTGAGTTGTCTCGCTGAAATGTTCTGACTCTTTCAAATGACTGCTCAACTTGAACTTTTTAGTTGTTGGTGTGCGCTTTAGTATTTTTCTGCTTTTGTTCTGTGTTGCGCTGTATTTTTTGTGGCGTCATCTACCTACATTATATAGGTGTGCACGTCAGCTTTGACATTGGTTTTGCACATCAGCGTTAAACTAGACAACGGGCTGATGCCGAAGTTGGCATTTTTAGCTAATCTCGTCCGATTCTGATATGCTTACCAATTTATGTTGTGCATCCCTAGTAATTTGTCATCTTTTGTTCTCAATCAATATCAATTATGTTTACTCTCAGGTACAGCTGGATATTGGAAGGTCTTTATTTGCAGATGATGGGGCCTAATGGAAGAAATGTACCATTCACAGTCAGGATGTACAGGAAGCAGTCGATGAGGTGGTCATTAAAGTAGGGATTCAGATTCTCTGTAGAGAAGTCAGACAGTTTTCTTTTACCATGAGGAAGGTGGGAGATGAGGTACGTCTGAGGTTGTATGGGAGAAACTTGGAGAGACTGGGGGCCTTCAGGTTCCTAGGGATGTACTTTGACATAAGGCTGACCTGGGCAGAACACATTGAGAGAGTGGTGGGAAAATTCTATAGGTTCTGAATGTGATACGCTGTCTGTAGCTTATGGTTCAGCAGCCAGGATTTCACTGGAAAGATTAGATGTCATACAGGCGCAAGGACTAAGAATATGAAGCCAGACAGAGTAGTGGTGTGCGCTGTCTCATTTCATCAGTACTGATAAGCCTGTAGCCCTTTAGCTCACGCAGCACCAGACAAAACCTGCTGTATGAGGTACTACAAACCCATCTATCTTCTATATACAGAGGGAAAAAAATCGAGTCAAATTTGATTTGTCACATGCTTTGTTAAGAATAGGTGTCGACCAACAGTGAAATGCTTACTTCCGGGTCCTTTTCCAACAATGCAGAGTTAAGATACAAAAATACAAGGTGACACCACGAATAAATACACAGTAAATAATAATAGAGTAAAAATAACATGGATATATACGGGGAGTACAAGTACTTAGTCAGTGCAAGAGAATTAGCACCAAAAAGGGTCAATGCGGGTAGTAAGGGTAGCCATTTGATTAGCTATTTAGCAGTCTTATGGCTTGGGGTTATAAGCTTGTTGGTCCCAGACTTGCTGCACTGGTACTGCTACCGTGCGGTAGCAGAGAGAACAGTCAATGACTTGGGTGACTGGAGTCTTTGAACCTTTTTTGGGCCTTCCTCTGACACTGCCTGGTATAGAGGTCCTTGGATGGTGTCGTACCAAGCCGTGTGCAGCCAGTCAAGATGCTCTCAAAAAGTTGGGGGCGGGAGAACGGCAGCATGAGAAAGATGATAGGAGGCCACCTTAAATAGACATAGGTTGGGACACAACCGACTGAATAAGTAATTACATATCATAGGAAAATATCCACCAGGAAGGTGTGATTATTGCCAGGAAATATAAACAGTAGAACATGTGTTGATATAGTGTGGGCAGTATAAGCGGGGGAGAGATATTTGAGCACCAGCATTTTATTTAAAAAAATATATTTTACTGTTATTTTACCAGGTAAGTTGACTGAGATGAGAGAGAATGGGATACATGAATTAAGTGTAATGAGTCTATTGAGTAGAATATGAACATATACAGTATCCGTTTTTTTGTTTTATTTTTTACAAGATAAACGGGGCAGGCAGGCATTGTTATGTTTCTCCCGGTCTCTGGCCCACACTCCACTCCAGCACAGTAGTAGGTGGCAGTAATGCAATAACAACATAGGATGCCAACTGGCCAAAAATACCACCGAAGAAGTAAACGGACGCGAACAGTGACCAAGAACAATTACCACTTTAGCGTTTTTATTGTTGTATTTAGACGTTTATTAACACACTGGAACTCAAAGTATGCGATTTTTACTTCACGGCATCACATAATTACCTCAGGTAGTCTGTAATTCGCGTTGGAAACAGGACTTGGTTCATATACCTATGTTATCTAGGTAACGCTTGCTAGCTGCTAACAATGGCTGACTGTATGGTTTTTCACACTCAAATAGCCTCCATTATGGAGGTGCTAGCGAATGCAGCCGTGGCAGAGATCTGTAAACTCGTAGATGACGACTATGCAGTGTTTCGTTTAGAAGTTACTCAAAGCCAGAAAGAAAACAGGGGATTACGGAGGAAACTACAGCTACTGGAACTGAAGGTGGCACGGGAGCGCGCAGAGAGGACAATACGAGAGCGCGTCGTCGCCAGTCGTCCCAGTAGTGTCAAGATCCTCGACCGATACAGAGGAATGGCAAGAGGTACATTTTGCAGAAGGTTGAGGGGCTTGGCGCATTTGTTCAAATGTGTTATCCAGAATTTTGTCTTGATCAGTGTTTGGCTAGTGTGCAATAATAACCTTGATTACTTCGCTATCTTGTACAATGTTTTATTTATTTTACCTTTATTTTACCAGGTAGGTCAATAAAGAACAAATTCTTGCACAAAGACACTGTCATATTCTAAACAGATACTTGATTTACTGAATTTCCTATTGTCATACTCAATTAAAAGCATGTGATGCATGGAACATAATCAATCAATAAATGGCATATAAAGAAGTTATGACAAGTGCTACCTTACATCCTTGCCAATTGTAGACAGTGTCAAGTGTACAATATAGTATTGAGCATTGACAGTATGTGAACCACTCCCTTTCCCCCAATCACTCCCTCAGGTGAAGGACATCTCATTGGGGGCCACAGGAGCTTTGTGAAACCAGCGGGACACAACGCATGGATAGATGACCAACCTATAGCTATAGATGAGGGGAGTGGAACCTCAACCCAGCATGTTATTGTGATAGAGGTTAGTGTCTTAATGTAACATAAATTACAATACATTTAAATGTGTCCTGTTTTATTTCAGAAACACTCCCCTCAGCTATTCAGATGCTTACATGTACATCTGTATTTATCTGCCATAGGGGAGCTTGTGAGACTTACATTTTAGTCATTTAGCAGACACTTATCCAGAGCGACTTCAAATCAAACTTTTTGTCACATCCCCCGAATATACAACAAGTGTAGACCTTACAGTGAAATGCTTACTTACAAGCCCTTAACCAACAGTGCAGTTCAAGAAGAGTGAGTTAAGAAAATATTTACCAAATAAACTAAAGTAAAAAATAATAAAATGAACACAACAATAACGAGGCTATATACAGGGTGTACCGAGTCAGTGTGCAGGGATACAGGTTAGTTGAGGTAATTTGTACATGTAGGTAGGGGGTGAAGTGACTATGCATAGATATTAAACAGCGAGTAGCGGCAGTGTACAAAACAAATGTGGGGGGGTCAATGTAAATAGTCCAGGTAGCTATTTGATTAATTGTTAAGCAGTCTTATGTCTTGGGGGTAGAAGCTGTTAACCTTCCTGGCGCAGGCGTTCTGCTAGCGACCCACCTCGACAACATCCGGTGAAATTCAAAGTACAGAAATATAAATATTTAACATTCATGAAAATACAAGTGTGATACATCAAAATAGAGCTTAACTTGTTAATCCAGCCGTGCGATTATCTGAGGACAGCGCCCTGCATACAAAAGCATGAAAAACATTTTTCAACCAGGCAGGTGCGCCACGAAAGTCAGAAATAGCGATATAATAAATGCCTTACCTTTGATGATCTTCTTCTGTTGGCACTCCAAAAGGTCCCAGCTACATCACAAATTGTCCTTTTGTTCAATAATGTCCTTCTTTATATCCCCAAAAACTCAGTTTAGCTGGCACGCTTCGTGCAATAATTCACCCTTCTTGCTCATATCGGCTACCAAGAGTGTTATCACACAGTCATCCAGAACAGCTGGTGCTAGGACCAAAAGGCTCCTTAACAGCTTCAGTGTTGCTTGCCTCGAAGCGAGCATAAAAGGCATTTAGCCCGTCTGCTAGGCTTGCGTCAGGAGCAATTAGAGTTCAACACCTTGCTCGGGTATTCGAACCAGCAACTTTTCAGTTACTTAGCCAACACTCTTAACCACTAAGCTACCTGCCGCCCTCAGACTTCCCTACGACATTGTTATGCAAACCTATTATGTATCGATAATAACCTCCTCTCTTCTTGTGTCAGTCTGCAGATGCAGAGGCTGCAAGTCCTGGGGTCAATCAGGAGGGGACTGAAGGAAAGGACTCAAGACACAGAGACATCCAGACTGGAGCGCTCCCTGTAGCCACGGAGGACCGCGCCGCCACGCCCCAGCCCAGGACCTCCCGCAGCATCACGGAGGTCAGTAGAACGCTGAACGCCATCCTCAAGCCAGAGACCGACACAGAGACTTTAACTGTAACACACAGGCTTTTACACACACGATCTGACCCAGTTAGACTGGGGCCACTAGGCTGTCCTCCTGCTCCTGGCTCAGAGTATTTACTTTACAGTAACCCGAGCCCGAGGACTGTTCCTTCCCATCGGGACTCGGGTGACGCGTTAGGGACTGGCAACGATCCGTATTGTTCTTACACTACAGAGATGGACCCTGGCAACATGCCCTTGGGTTTAGAGACACAGACTGATCTGTCTAGAGGGGACTTGAACCAGTATAGTAGTAGTGTATACTCCGAAGGGTGCCTAGATAAGAAAAGTGAGGTTATAGACTGTGGTGACTGTGAAAATGGAGGGCGACGCTCCTCTGACATGGAATTTCGACGAGAATCACTGAGGAGAAGGACACTCATAAGACAGATTTCTTAGATTATAGGGAAAGCTTAGATAAAAATCCAAATGTCCCCACCTACTCCCCTTAACACAAGTTCAGGGATCACGACCCAGTGTCCACATTGATGGGACCTTCCAATTCACAGGGCCACATACTTTTCAATCAGGTATTGTAATCAAACGACAGGACGAGACCCTACACTCGGGGAGGGGGAAAAACATTCAGTCAATAGTTAAGAGACGCGGTTCTTCTGCATGTTCTGTAACAAAGGCTTCAGCTGCCCCCCGTTCGCCTGTATGCTAAACTGTCTCCTACCTTCATCTACACTGATTGAAGTGGATTCAAAGTTGACATCAATAAGGGATCATAGCTTTCACCTGGTCAGTCTATGTCATGTGAAAAGCAGGTGTTAAGGTTTTTAAACTCATTGTACATCACATCTGATGTCACCCTATTCTGCATACACCCAACAGCGCTTTATAACCAATATACACTTACTAAATATAGCTTTACATACCTAACAATTTTAACAGATGCTCTTATCCAGAGCATTCTACCCAACATTTTCCCATAACACTGATTTACCCACAACATCATATTTATGTCCACTGTGATGACATTAACAATGATGACGTCATTCTGTAAATACAGTCTAGGATGGGTAAACACCATGCTGAACGTGTTTATTATCTGTGTGTACGTACCTGAGGGAGTGTATGTCTGTGTAATCTGTATCACCTGTCTCTTCCAGGAGGAGGAGGGTCCAGAGGTGCTGCTGGTCAAGGAGGAGGGGTGTGAGGAGGGTCTGGGGAACCCTGACGGGAACATGGTCATAGAGGACAACCACACAACACCTCTTGAACCCACAGAGGAACCAGCTGAGCAGCACAGGAACACACACTGTATCACTGAGGTGAGCCCTCTGTAAACTACTGTCTGAATGGTATTAGGTCAAGGCCCATATCCAGAAAGCCTCAAGAGTAGGTGCGCTGATCTAGGATATCAACTTATTCATTATGATCTAAAAGGCAAAACTGATCCTAGAACAGCACTCTGAGACTCTTTGTGGATACTGACCCAGGTCTTGATTCATTTTGTCTTAAGTGTGGGACCATGCCTTTTGAATGATCAAACCATTAAAGAGTCAAGTAATCAAATCAACTAACATATTTACACAATACTCATAGCAATCCCTCTTTGCCCAATGACAAGATGCTCCATAGCAGGGTGCTCATATCAGATGTCTTGATTCAACATTCTCTCGCTCTGTATTTCTTACAGTCAGTAGACATGGAGGATGGGAAGCCTGATCTGCTGCTAGTCAAAGAGGAGACAGTAGAGGATGGACCAGAGAGCATTGATCTGCTGAGTGGACTAAAGATGGGGGAGCAAGGTAAGAGAGAAATACATATAGCCTACATACAGTAATAGATCTTCAGTGGGACTAGTGATGCACCTGGCTATTATTAAGTGTTCACAGCTAATCTCTCCGAAGACACAGCCCATTCCTTCATTTTGGATGGTGTCTTGCCTTTGTCTGACACTTCAGCAACTGGTTACAGTTTGTTGGTTCTGTTGTCGTTGGAGTGAGGCCTAGCCTACCGGTGAAGTGGGTCTCAATCATTTTTTGGAAACGATTCGTCGTCGGGAGCAAGGCTAGAGTATGTCAGCAATCCCACAATGGTCAATCTGTCCGAGATGTTTATAGGTGATCCTGATTTCGCTAAACCTCCTGAGTTAACCTCTCCTTTGAAAACCTCAAAGATGAGTGAGTTTGCAGGACCACTGAAGGAAGAGAGGGTCCCTACAGTTGATACTTTGATGTATAGGAGGAAGCAGTTGGTTGATGAACAGAGAAAAGATGTTTCCCTCTCCCCTCTTTTTGCTGAGATACGTCCAGAGCAGGAGCTTGAAGTTTGTGTGGCTTACTTTGACAGAGATGGTGTTCTAATGAGGAAATTGAGTTCTTGCGGCACTTCTGGCCAGTACGATTGGCCCAGTGTTTCTCAAGTTGTCGTTCCAGTTACGCTTCGGCAAGAGATACTGAGGTTGGTCATGATGGTAGTATGGCAGGCCATCTTGGGGGTCAACAAGACGTATGAAAATATCTTTCATAACTTCTTCTGGCCTGGTCTAAAACAGGACCTTGTGTCTTAAAGTAAATCCTGTTATGTTTGCCAGAGGATGGGTCAACTGAACCAAGCTGTGCCGTTTGCACCTCTGCTGCCTATTCCTGCTTTTGATTTGGTATTTGGTATTTCATTAGGAACCCCATTAGATGTTGCAAAAGCAGCAGCTACTCTTCCTGGGGTCCACACAAAACATGAAACAATACAGAACATTAATAGACAAGAACAGCTCAAGGATAGAACTACATACATTTTTTTTTAAAGGCACACGTAGCCTACATATCAATGCATACACACAAACTATCTAAGTCAAATAGGGGAGAGGCGTTGTGCTGTGAGGTGTTGCTTTTGAGGAGTTCCATGCAATACTGTCCGCTTTCTTGAATTTGTTCTGGATTTGGGGACTGTGAAAAAAAAACTGGTGGCATGTCTGGTGGGGTAAGTGTGTGTGTGTCAGTGCTGTGTGTAAATTGACTATGCAAACAATTTGGGATTTAACACATTCATTTCACTTATAAAAAAATAAGTGATGCAGTCACTCCTCAACTCTTAGCCAAGAGAGACTGGCATGCATAGTATTTATATCAGCCCTCTGAATACAATGAAGAGAGAGATGTGCCACTCTGTTCTGGGCCAGCTGCAGCTTAACTATGTCTTTCCTTGCTGCACTGGACCACACGACTGGACCATAATCAAAATTAGGCTAAACTAGAGCTTGCTTTTTGGAGTGTGGCGTCATATATGTTTTGACCATGACAGTTTACAATCTAAGGTAACGCCAAGTAATTTAGTCTCCTCAACTTGTTCAACAGCCACACCATTCATTACCAGATTCAGCTGAAGTTTAGAACTTAGGGAATTATTTGTACCAAATACAATGCTCTTAGTTTTGGAGATGTTCAGGACCAGTTTAATACTGGCCACCCATTCCAAAACAGACTGCAACTCTTTAAGGGTTTCAGTGACTTCATTAGCTGTGGTTGAATCATCAGCATACATGGACACACATGCTTTGTTTAATGCCAGTGGCAGGTCCTTGATAAAAATAGAAAAGAGTAGAGAGCTGCCCTGTGGTACGCTACACTTTACATGTTTGACATTAGAGAAGCTTCCATTAAAGAATACCTTATGATTCTATTAGATATATAGCCATAACACACACGTTTTTTCAACAACTGGTTGTGGTCAATAAAATCAAAGGCTGCACTGAAGTCTAACAGTACAGCTCCCACAATCTTCTTATTATCAATTTCTTTCAACCAATCATCAGTCATTTGTGTCAGTGCAGTACATGTTGAGTGCCCTTCTCTATAAGCATGCTGAAAGTCTGTTGTTCATTTGTTTACAGAGAAGTAGCATTAACAGTTTACTAAGAGCTGGCAGCAAGCTTTTTGGTCTGCTGTTTTTTTTTTGGTATGCTGGCTTCCCTCCAGGCCTGAGGACAAAGACTTTCCTCTAGGCCCAGATTAAAGATATGACTGATATGAGTGGCTATAGAGTCAGCTACAAATCCTCAGTAGCTTTCCATCTAAGTTGTCAATGCCAGGAGATTTGTCATTATTGATTGATAACAATTTTTCCACCTCTCCCACACTAACTTTACAGAATTCAAACTGCTGTGCTTTTCTTTCATTATTTGTTTTTTTTATGCATGAATACGATGGCTCACTGTTCATTGTTGGCATTTCCCGCCTAAGTTTGCCCAATTTGACAATTAAGTCATCATTAAAATAATTGGCAACATCAAATGGTTTTGTGATGAATAAGCCATCTGATTCGATGAAAGATGGAGTTGAATTTCTGCCTGTAATTTTCCATCATTCTTTATATTATTGATCTTGGCTTCATAATACAGTTTCTTCTTCTGTTGAATACATAATTTCTCAATTTGCAGTAAGTCAGATGTGCAGCCAGACTTATTAGCCACTCCTTTTGCCTTGTTTTTCAATTCCTCATCAATCCATGGAGCCTTAAGAGTTCTAACAGTCCGTTTCTTGACAGGTGCATGTTTCATTACGCTTTTTTGCCGACATTTACTGACACCGGCCATATTCAACGGGTGTTGTACTTAAAGATGACCGCGATACACTAAGGCTGAAAACGTAAAAAATCTTAGCATAAACCATAAGTCTATTTGACCCCAGAACTGGTTTATAGACTCAATACATTAAGGACTTTAACCTCACTAGGGTACCACCAGTGAAATTGCAGAGCACCAAATTCAAAAACAGAAATACTCATTATAAAAATGAATAAAACATACAGGTGTTATACATCGGTTTAAATATTAACTTCTTGTTAATCCAACCACGGTGTCAGATTTCAAAAAGGCTTTACGGCGAAAGCATACCATGCGATTATCTGAGAACAGCGCCCAGCAGACAAATCATTACAAACAGTTACCAGCCAAGTAAAGGAGTTACACAAGTCAAAAATTGATGATCTTCATATGGTTGCATTCACAAGACTTCCATTTACTCAATAAATGTTTGTTTTGTTTGATAAAGTACCTGTTTATATCCAAAAACTTCAGTAATCCACATGCTCAGACGCAGTCACAACAGGCAGATGAAAAATCCAAATAGTATCCATAAAGTTCGTAGAAACATGTCAAACGATGTTTATAATCAATCCTCAGGTTGTTTTTAGCCTAAATAATCGATAATATTTCAAACGGACAATAACGTCGTCGATATAAAAGGTAAACCAGAAAGGGGTGCTCTCGGTCGTGCACATGAAAAACCTCTGGGACACTGTAGGGTCCACTCATTCAGAGCGGTCTTACTCACTAATTTTTCAGAATACAAGCCTGAAACAATTTCTAAAGACTGTTGACATCTAGTAGAAACCATAGGAAGTGCAATTTGAGTCCTAAGTCAATGGATACTGTAATGGCATTCAATAGAAAACAACAAAAACAATTATCAGGTTTTCAGTTCTGTTATACTCACAGACAATATTTGAACAGTTTTGGAAACTTTAGTGTTTTCTATCCAAATCTACCAATTATATGCATATCCTAGCTTCTGGGCCTGAGTAGCAGGCAGTTTACTTTGGGCACGCTTTTCATCCGGAAGTGAAAATAGTGCCCCCTACCCTAGTGAAGTTAAGATTGATTACCTGCTACATTCAAAGATAATCAACCTACAGCACTACACTAAACTTCACTTACTTGTGGTATTGTTGTGTCTCTGACTGATTAAATTATATGACAGGCTATTTTATCAAATCGATTACCTAACGTTTGATTGATTACGTGATTGAATTAAACCATGCGACAATTAACTTGTTAATAACCTGGGGCACCACAGAAGGGTGTTTATAGAGCTGCTGTCTTCCGAATAAACTCTTAAAGATGTTTTATGTCAATAGCAGTCCATTATTAATCGTCACCTTATTCAGTCTTATCTGAACGTTGTAAAATTCCTAGTTATCTTC
This sequence comes from Oncorhynchus tshawytscha, assembly GCF_018296145.1. Lineage (NCBI taxonomy): Eukaryota > Metazoa > Chordata > Actinopteri > Salmoniformes > Salmonidae > Oncorhynchus > Oncorhynchus tshawytscha. The sequence goes on along the minus strand of NC_056462.1, from coordinate 9,462,203 downwards.
ACAAACCCTGGCTAACAAGTTTAATCGGCAATACAAAAATTGGCTTGATTATTTATTAACTAAATACCTAAATAATCACACAGAAATGCATTACACAGGATGGATCATACATCTATTACTAATCATGTCATAAAAGAAAAAGTCCCTAGCGGATTAAACCAATATGATGGCTGGTTACACAAAGAAAAGGGGTTGAGTTTGAATCAAAGATCGGGAAGACTGAGGGACAAAGGGGATTGGGTCTCTGTCGGACCTTGAGAAGCTATGCTACCGTAAACACAGAATCTTATGCATTCTAATAACCGCCTATTCGGAAAAGGAAAATGCAAGATATAAGCACTCAGTAAAAAAAGAAACGTGCTTTTTTCAGGATCCTGTCTTTCAGAGATAATTCATAAAAATCAAAATAACTTCACAGATCTTCATTGTAAAGGGTGTAAACACTGTTTCCCATGCTTGTTCAATGAACCATAAACAATTAATGAACATGCCCCGTGGAACCGTCGTTAATACACAAACAGCTTACAGACGGTAGGAAATTAAGGTCACAGTTATGAAAACTTAGGACACTAAAGATGCCTTTCTACTGACTCTGAAAAACTCCAAAAGAAAGGTGCCCACGGTCCCTGCTCATCTGCGGGAACGTGCCTTAGGCATGCTGCAAGGAGGCATGAGGGTTGCAGATGTGGCCAGGGCAATAAATTGCAATGTATGTACTGTGAGACGCCTAAGACAGCGCTACAGGGAGATAGGACGGACAGCTGATCGTCCTCACAGCGGCAGACCACGTGTAACAACACCTGCACAGGATCGGTACATCCAACATCACACCTGTGATGGTAACAACAACTGCCCGAGTTACACCAGGAACGCACAATCCCTCCATCAGTGCTCAGACTTTCCACAATAGGCTGAGAGAGGCTGGACTGAGGGCTTATAGGCCTGTTGCAACAACATTGTCTATGGGCACAAACCCACTGTCACTGGACCAGACAGGACTGGAAAAAAGTGCTCTTCACTGACGAGTCGCGGTTTTGTCTCACCAGGGGTGATGGTCGGATTCGCGTTTATCGTCTAAGGAATGAACGTCCTCAACCTGTACTCTTGAGCGGGATCGATTTGGAGGTAGAGGGTCCGTCATGGTATATATGTTCATACAAATATTTACACATGTTAAGTTTGCTGAAAATAAACGCAGTTGACAGTGAGAGGACATTTATTTTTTTGCTGAGTTTATTTACACTGAGCTGCGCTTCGATAGATGGGTCGAAGATGGAAGACTGGTTTGCCTAGCAGAGATCGCCCTTGTCCTTTGTAGAATCTTTCTGGTCGTAGTGTTGTAGAACGGATACGTTGAAGTACCCTGGCTTCTCATAGGATTATCTGTCCTTTCCTAGGCCACGTACATCTTTAGTGAATAAGAGTTCAAAGTTCATACCAAGTTGCCATACTCAGCTCGTCCTGTATTCTGGCTGGTCTATTCGAAATTCATCCTTTCCAGCGTGGTGATCGTCACCTCCTTCACGTTGAAATGAGCCCTTTTAAACGTATGGACACCAGTCCTCACGCCTCACTAAAATTACATTTAATCTTTTCACAAATAGTTTCATATTTAAACATTTTAAATTGCACAACAATTCCATGTGAATCTGATAACTAGAATGTGTGGCCTTTCCAAGATACAATTTATGTTGTCCTATCATCAGATATAATCCCCAGACAACAACTGATCTGACATCATATTCTTTAAGTACCAACGGACACTTTCCTGGTTGGATTACACAAATATTGTACCTTTCCCCAACGTTTTGATGTTACCATATTCTCTCTATGTTAACAAAGGGCTTTCCAAGGGTCCATTCTGTAGGGTGGAGGGAAAAGGTATTTATGGGGGTCATAAACCTCATACAACAGGGCAAAGTCATGACAATATTGAGATATAAACTTGGTAATGCTTTCACTGATTGCACATAAAGCAGCATTTCCCCAAGGATTCTTTTCAGCAGTGGTTAAATGTTAGTGGGGGTGGGTCGTTTCTGTGGCCAGCGGTGCCATCTACGACCAAACATTTTAGAGGACCGCCTATTGACCGCAGAGACAAAATGTTGTTGCTTTAAAGCAAATGTCCTACAACTCTACACATTTTGCCATGGAGCAGAATAACATTATACAGTTTTAAAGCTAGTTTCCTGCCATTCTGCTCGCAGCTATGCATTTTTTAAAATGTATTAATTAAATGAAATCAATGCAACTTGTGTTTACATACAAAAACACACATAATGTATGAACCTGACCAGGTAATATCCCCCAAAAACTCCATATGTAGAGTTCTCTGCCATTTTTGTAACCTTTTCCTGCAGGTGATTGGCTGGAGGCTAACAGAGGAGACTGGGCGGCCATCTTGAATTCCCAGACCCAGACCGGTGGAGCCAAGGGCTTACGGGACAACATCACTGAGCAGGCCAGGATCAGAGGCGACAAAGTGGAGGTCAGTGGCTGGGACAGCGTCCTTAACTCGGGGCTACGGAACAACACTGTTAAAAACAACCAGAAACAGATAGTTGAACTTACTCTCCATGACAACAGACCGACTGAGCCCTGGGCTAGGTGTATATTTGGTCTGCGGGTACGGGGAGGTGTCTGTATGCGGCGGGAGAGACAGTCTCAGATGAAATAATGTTGCGAACGACAGAGCAGCGGAAGGATTTATAGTCGTCAGGCTAGGGCTGAACTGTGGTTACCATTTTATAATGTCATGTTTCTGTGTGTAGAGCAAATGGGTTCTTACATAAACCTATATGCTTTTCTGTTGAATTTGTGCTTACAGTCTGCTGTCCATGAGAGCCTGCTGTCATCCGGTGTTGCTGGTGGGAGAGACTGGTCCTCTGAGGTGGCTAGTCACAAAGCCTGGCCCCGGATCAGAACCCTGGATCAGCAGCCTTCGCTCTTCCTTCCCGAGTCGGAACCAGGACCCAACTACGAGGGACAGAGACTCCACCACCACACAGAACACAACCAGTGGACAGGTGGACTGAACAACCTCAGTCCTGGTGGTCATCAGAGAGACAGAGGCTCTAGTCAGGGATCCAGTCTGCAGCCCAGACCCTTCTCTTCACAGTCTCAGTGCAGGGATGTAGCAGGGCCTGGGGCTGATAGAGATAGACCCTCCTGTTCCTATGATACAAACACCACAGTGTCCATGATAAACAGTGCAGGTCTTCCTGGGCTTCTGCCTTCACAGAGAGTGGTGGGAGACCCCCCTGGTAGGAGTCTAACAGGAAGTCTTTCCTCTCCATCAGGATCTCGTCTAATGCCTGGTGAATGGGTTCATAGAAGGTCTGGGTCTAGCCTTCCTCATTTAACTCATGGTTACCCTAGCAATACAGACAGAGGCAGGATGGGTGTTCAGCACAAGCGCTTCCTAGCCTCTAACACAGCACAAAATCCCAACAACACCCAAACAATGGCTAGAGGTCAAGGAGGGAGCTCAAAGACTAACCACCTGAGGCTGGCTCCTGCTTCTACCTCCTCTGGTGTCATTGGGAGGCCGAGCATTAGGACTGACGCCGACAAGCCGTACACCTGCCCAACGTGTGGGAGGCGCTTTGCTAAAGCGAGCTATGTGAAGATGCACCAGACCGTTCACACCAAGGAGAAGCCCTTCAAGTGCAAACTATGTTACAAGAGCTTCTCCTTCCTGACTAACCTTATCAGACATAGGAGTGTCCACAATGGGGAAAAATCATAGCAGTGTGGCCTGAGATGTACACAGGGGGTGTCAAGGGTGACATATTATAGTTATGTGAAGTGTCTTTGGGTAAGAGAGTAATTAACCACATACCCCTCATTAACCCTTTGTTAACTTGTCTTTTGAAACAGGCTTGTGTAAACTGTTTTTAGAGAGAGAGTAAACCTGGGCTAGAACAAGGATAGTTGAATATTTACCTTACTGAGGTGATGTAGATGGAATAAAGTAATTGTATTATTTTCTACTGTGTTCTTGATAACACACTGTTCTTCATAGACAAATATCTCTGAGCTTGAAAGATGGTGATCATGAAGGAGATTTGATGTGTAATGTAATAAGCAATGGCGTATTTGAAAAGAACAGCATGCATACCCTTTTCATTTAACCACATCCTTTGAGCTATGACGCCAACCATTAAGTATGAGGCGTTATACGTGCCTATTCCTTGATTGTAATATTCAACTGATAAGGCAATGCCGCAATAGTGATTATTGGAAGAATTGAACCGCTCATGCAACGAGAACCGGAAGCACCGACTGCTAGCAGAGCAGAGTGGATGATTGTAAGTAGAAACTTCAGTGCAAACTTGTTTGGAAGACTGTTGTGGGGGGCGCTATAGAAGGTTGACTGGAAGATAGCTACAGATTGTTAAACCAGATAATGTGATTGAACCAAAGATTTTTGGTATCCATTACTGGGAGTTACAGGTTAGGTACTGTTTGGTGTAGCACAGAGAATTTTCTACCAACCCTAACTTCAAATTGTATTGGTCACATACACATATTTTGCGGGTGTAGCTAAATACTTATGTTCCTAGTTCCAACAGTGCTGTAGTATCTAAAAATGATTCACAACAATACGCATAAATCTAAAAGTAAAATAATGGAATTAAGAAATAAATATTAGATCGAGCAATGTCGGAGTGGCATTGACTAAAATACAGTAGAATATAATACAGTATATACATGTGAGATGAATAAAGCAGTATTTAAACATTATTAAAGTGACTAGTGTCCCATTATTAAAGTTGCCAGTGATTCCAAGTCTGTATATAAGGCAGCAGCCTCTAAGGTGCAGGGTTGTGGAAGCCGGCTAGTGATGGAAACGTTCTGATGGCCTTAAGATAGAAGCTGTTTTTCCAGTCTTTCGGTCCCAGCTTTGATGGACCTGTACTGATCTCGCATTCTGGATGATGGGGGTTGAACAGGCAGTGGCTCAGGTGGTTGATGTCCTTTATGACCTTCTTGTGACATTGGGTGCTGTAGGTGTCCTGGAGGGTAGGTAGTTTGCTCCCGGTAATGTGTTGGGCAGACTGCACCACCCTCTGGAGAGCCTTGCGGTTGCGGGCGGTGCAGTTGCCATACCAGGATGTGATACAGCCCGACAGGATGCTTTCAATTGTGCATCTGTAAAAATGTTTTAGGTGACGAGCCAAATTTCTTTAGCCTCCTGAGGTTGAAAAGGCTCTGTTGTGCCTTGTTCACCACACTGTCTGTGTGAGTGGTTTGTTTCAGCGATGTGTACGCCAAGGAACTTGAAGCTTTCCACCTTCTCCACTGTGGCCCTGTCGATGTAGATAGGGGGGGTGCACCCTCTGCTGTTTCCTGAAGTCCACGATAATCTCCATTGTTTTGTTGACGTTGAGTGAGTGGTTGTTTTTCAGGCACCACACTCTGAGCCCTCACCTCCTCCCTGTAGGCTGTCTCGTCATCATTGGTAATCAAAACTGCTACTACTGTGTCGTCTGCAAACTTGATGATTGAGTTGGAGGCGTGCTTGGCCACGCAGTCATGGGTGAACAGGGACTAGAGGAGGGGGGCTGAGCTCGCACCCTTGTGGGGCCCCAGTGTTGAGGATCAGCGGAGTGGAGGTGATGTTTCCTACCTTCACCACCTGGGGGCAGCCCATCAGGAAGTCCAGGACCCAGTTGCACAGGGCGGGGTTCAGACCCAGGGCCTCGAGCTTAATGATGAGCTTGGAGGGTACTATGGTGTTGAATGCTAAGCTATAGTCAAACAGTATTTTTACATAGGTATTCCTCTTGTTCAGAGTGATGGCGATAGCATCGTCTGTAGATCTATTGGGGCGGTAAGCACATTGAAGTGGGTCTTGGGTGGCAGGTAAGGTAAAGGTGATATGATCCTTGACTAGTCTCTCAAAGCACTTCTATATTACAGAGGTGAGTGCTACGGTGCGATAGTCATTTAGTTCAGTTACCTTAGCTTTGTTGGGAACTGGAACAATGATGGCCATCTTGAAGTATGTGGGGACAGCATACTGGGATAGGGAGAGATTGAATATGCCCGTAAACACACCAGCCAGCTGGTCTGCGCATGCTCTGAGAACGCGGCTAGGGATGCCATCTGGACTGGCAGCCTTGCGAGGGTTAACACGTTTAAGCCCACAGTCCTTGGTAGCGGGCCTCGTCGGTGGCACTGTTATTCTCAAAGCGTGCAAAGAATGTGTTTAGCCTGTCCGGAAGCAAGACGTCCATCTCTGCGACGTGGCTGGTTTTCCTTTTGTTGTCCCTGCCACATACGTATTGTGTCTGGGCCATTGAATTGAGACTCCGCTTCATCTCTATACTGACGTTTGGCTTGTTTGATTGCCTTGCGGAGTGAATAACTACACTGTTTATATTCTGCCATATTACAAGTCGCCTTGTTATTGTTGAATGCGGTGAAGGCTACCATCTATCCACGGTTTCTGGTTAGGGTAGGTTTTAATAGTCAGTGGGTACTACATCTCCTATACACTTGAACTCAGTCACCATATCTGCGTATGCGTCTAGATTATTTTCACATGCTACCCGGAACAAATCCCAGTGCATGTGGTCAAAACAATCCTGAAGCGTGGATTCCGATTGGTCAGACTAGTGTTGAATAGTACGACGCACGGGCACTTCCTGTTTGAGTTTTTTGCCTATAGGACGGGAGGAGCAAAATGGAACCGTGGTCACGTTTGCTGAAATGAGGGCGGGGGAGGGCCTTGTAAGCATCCCGGAAGTTTTAATAGCAATGGTCGAGAGTCTTAGTGGGACAGTCAATATGTTGATAGAAGTTTGGCAGCCTAGTCCTCAGATTTGCTTTGTTAAAATCCCTAGCAACAATAAATGCAGTGTCAGGATATGTGGTTTCCAGTTTGCATAAAGTCACCCTCTAAAAGAGCCTTACGGTCCGCGGCGGTGGAGTTGCCGTACCAGGCTGTGATGCAGCCCGACAGTATGCTCTCGATGGCGCTCCTGTAGAACACTGAGGGCCCTCGGGGACAGGCAGAATTTCTTCAGCATCCTGAGGTTGAAGAGTCACTGTTGTGCCTTCACTACGGTGTCTGTGTGGTTAGACCATTTCAGCTTCTCTGAGATGTGTGCGCAGAGGAATTTGAAGTTATTGACCGGCCCCATTGATGATGCTTTGAGAGACTAGTCAAGGACCATATCACCTCCACCCTACCTGACACCCTAGACCCACTCCAATTTGCTTACCGCCCAAATAGGTCCACAGACGATGCAATCTCAACCACACTGCACACTGCCCTAACCCATCTGGACAAGAGGAATACCTATGTGAGAATGCTGTTCATCGACTACAGCTCGGCATTCAACACCATAGTACCCTCCAAGCTCGTCATCAAGCTCGAGACCCTGGGTCTCGACCCCGCCCTGTGCAACTGGGTACTGGACTTCCTGACGGGCCGCCCCCAGGTGGTGAGGGTAGGCAACAACATCTCCACCCCGCTGATCCTCAACACTGGGGCCCCACAAGGGTGCGTTCTGAGCCCTCTCCTGTACTCCCTGTTCACCCACGACTGCGTGGCCACGCACGCCTCCAACTCAATCATCAAGTTTGCGGACGACACAACAGTGGTAGGCTTGATTACCAATAACGACGAGTCGGCCTACAGGGAGGAGGTGAGGGCCCTCGGAGATGATTGTGGACTTCAGGAAACAGCAGAGGGAACACCCCCCTATCCACATCGATGGAACAGTAGTGGAGAGGGTAGCAAGTTTTAAGTTCCTCGGCATACACATCACAGACAAACTGAATTGGTCCACTCACACAGACAGCATCGTGAAGAAGGCGCAGCAGCGCCTCTTCAACCTCAGGAGGCTGAAGAAATTCGGCTTGTCACCAAAAGCACTCACAAACTTCTACAGATGCACAATCGAGAGCATCCTGGCGGGCTGTATCACCGCCTGGTACGGCAACTGCTCCGCCCTCAACCGTAAGGCTCTCCAGAGGGTAGTGAGGTCTGCACAACGCATCATCGGGGGCAAACTACCTGCCCTACAGGACACCTACACCACCCGATGTTACAGGAAGGCCATAAAGATCATCAAGGACATCAACCACCCGAGCCACTGCCTGTTCACCCCGCTATCATCCAGAAGGCGAGGTCAGTACAGGTGCATCAAAGCTGGGACCGAGAGACTGAAAAACAGCTTCTATCTCAAGGCCATCCGACTGTTAAACAGCCACCACTAACATTGAGTGGCTGCTGCCAACACACTGACACTGACTCAACTCCAGCCACTTTAATAATGGGAATTGATGGGAAATTATGTAAATATATCACTAGCCACTTTAAACAATGCTACCTTATATAATGTTACTTACCCTACATTATTCATCTCATATGCATACGTATATACTGTACTCTATATCATCGACTGCATCCTTATGTAATACATGTATCACTAGCCACTTTAACTATGCCACTTTGTTTACATACTCATCTCATATGTATATACTGTACTCGACACCATCTACTGTATCTTGCCTATGCTGCTCTGTACCATCACTCATTCATATATCCTTATGTACATATTCTTTATCCCCTTACACTGTGTATAAGACAGTAGTTTTGGAATTGTTAGATTACTTGTTGGTTATTACTGCATTGTCGGAACTAGAAGCACAAGCATTTCGCTACACTCGCATTAACATCTGCTAACCATGTGTATGTGACAAATAAAATTTGATTTGATTTGATGATGGGCGTGTCCAGCCTGGTTCCCCCTGAAGTCCACAATGATCTCCTTTGTTTTGCTAACGTTGAGGGAGAGGTTGTTTACCTGGCACCACTCCGTCAGAGTGCCTACCTCCTCTCTGTAGGCTCGTCGTTGATCAGGCCTACTACTGTCATGCCATCAGCTAACTTGGAGTTAGAACTGTGTCAGTCCATGCAGTCTTGGATATACAGGAGGGGACTAAGGACACCCTTGTGCGGTCCTCATGTTGAGGATCAGTGGCAATGACCTAATGTTGCCTACCTTCATCACCTGGGGGCGGCCCGTCAGGATGTCCAGGACCCAGGTCCATATGGAGGAGTTCAGACCCAGGGCAGTGAGATTTTTAATGAGCTTATTGGCACTATGGTATTGAAGGCTGAGCGTTAGTTAGTCGATGAACAGCATCCTCACATATCCATTCCTTTTGTCAAGGTGGGTAAGGGCAGTGTGCAGTGCAATGGCGATTACGTCGTCCTTGGATCTGTCAGGGCGGTAGGCGAATTGGAGAGGTCGAGTGTGTCGGGGAGGGAGTAGGTGATGTGGTCTTTGTTACTTTCCCTTTCTTGGGCATGGGGATGATAGTGGACACATTGACGCTGGTAGAGAGGGCTGTAATCATTGGTTGATGCGAAAAAACAAACAATGGCGGTGGCAACACGACCCACCATCGGATTACCAAAAATGTATAGAGTATAGAGGCCTGAGCTAGAGATTGAAAATGTCAGCACATGGTCTGAGGGTGCGGCTTGAGATGCTGTCTGGGCCGGCAGCAATGCGAGAGTTAACACGTTTTGAAGGACTTTACATACATACTCAGTGGAGACTGTGTGTAGCTCATTGTGCTCGACTCTTGAGAAAATGGTCTTTAGCTCGTCCGGTAGGGTGGCGTTGGTGACCGTGATGTGGCTGGATTTCTTTTTGTAATCCGTGATCGTTAGGAGACCCTTCCACATACGCCTCATGTCCGACCCATTGAATTGCTCCTTCACTTTGTCCCTGTACTTGTTTCGCCATCTTGATCAATCTATACTGTTAAACCAAACTATTGTTTTTTTAAATCAATCGACGATTGTGCACCCCAATACATAGACATGCTTTTGAGTTATGTACCCAGTAGGTCCCTCACATTCTCTGGCACTGGCCTTTTTAACTATCCCAAATCCTAGGACCAAGACGCAGCTTTTAGTTCTATGCCCCCTGCCCCTGCAATAGCCTGCCAGAGAACCCGGGGGCGGCCGAAATTGTGGACATATCTTAAAACACACCTTTTTAGCTTTGCTTTTCCTTAGGGTGCTTTTTAGTCGTTCAGTTTTTGTTATTCTTTTGTTTTGTTATCCTCATGTTTGTTGTGTAATAAATATCAGTTTTCATTTTCATAGTTTTTGTTTTTTCCTGTGAAGCTCAGTGCATCACATTCATGTCTGAAATCTGCTATATAAATAAAGCTTGATTTGATTCTAAAAGTCAAAAGTATTCCCACAGAACAATGAGAAGATATTTCACTGGATGTATAAATGTGAAGCATCCACTTGGCGTTTCCACTCACTACCAAATATGGAAGGAAGCCCAGTGGCCGAAGATGGATGTTGGCAGACGTTCTGCAAAATGTTCTCAACTATGAAACATTTGATCTCAATACAGTTTTCTGTTCCAAACATAGTGGACTTAAGTATTGTAGTTGTTACCCTTAGCCAAAGTATTAAAAATGGCATTGTTCAGGAGTGCAAGGGCAAATTGAGTTATTGTAGGCGTTCCCTAGCGGTAATATGCAAATACATGCTGAACACGCCAGCTCGTGCTTGTTCTGCCCATTGGAAATGACAGTCCTGGATTAGTTCTAAACATTTTTGGTAATCCGACGGTGGGTAGTGTTGCCGCCACCATTGTTTTTTTGCGTCAATAAGAGGTGATGAGGAGTTGAGTCTGTTTTCAGTATGCATGTTGAAGGGGGTGTGTCATCTACCATCATTCACTTCCCTAAGTTTACTCAAAAGATAAGTGAACCATCCCTTCAACTTGTTTTGGTCTGATTGGCGTTTATAATGCATTGTAATGACGCCAACAAACATGGCTTAGCATTAGCTCATTAGTACAACCTTCAAAGTATTATGCACGCAATTTATGCAAAAATCAAATGCATGATGTCACCAGTAAATTCATTAATTATTACCACACAAACCATTTTCTGATGATTTATTGATACAAGTGGCACGTGCCAGCAGTCAATCACGTAACCTCTGACACTCAATCAGCCATTGTCTTGTTTATGTAGGTAGCTAGTGGGCTAAGCTGTAGCAATAGCAATATCTTTCAAAAGGAGACAACTCACAAATGTGGAAATTCTGACAATGAGTCTGAAAATCAGATTCTGATTGTGAGGATCTGCTTCCCATCCTTGTGGCCATTGATAACCCTACATCTGAGGACTCCTTGCCCACCAACAAAGTCCCATGCCCCTCTGAAGATGCTGGTGGTGATGGAGGCAGACCGACGAAGATGAAGTACAAGAGGTCTGTGGTAGCTGGAAGGCCGCGAGCCATTTCACCACTCCTGGCACTGCTGTTTGCTTAGATGACTCCCACTCTGGAGTGCAAAGCCCCTTGCCATTGAGACGTCCATATCCTCTCCGCTGTCTATACAGCGGCATTGTTGGCCACAGGGAAGGTGGACCACTTGATGGGATCAAACCAGACAACTTGACTAACCTCAAAATGGGGGCAGTGGATAAGACAGACATAATAATCAGCTTTGTGGAATATGCTCGGAAGACTACCAAGTGGTATAAGATATTTTTCCATCTGATTGACACTGCTGTCCTCAATGGCCACATAGTTCACCACCAGATAACAGGTCAGATTATTGAACAAGGTTTTTTTTGTAATTGGACATACTTTAATTTTAGAATTGAACTGACTCTCTCACCCACCTCTCCACTCCCTCATCCTCCCTACTCCCCCATAGGTGAGGTAATTACATACCAAAAGTACAGAGAGAACCTCCACTGGGGGCTGTCCTGCTGTAGACAATCCCCTACGCCTCACCGCAAGGCATTCTTTAAAACTGCTGCTCAAGACAGTCGCACACGGAGGCACTGCAAATCTGACTGTCTGGCACCATGAGAAGGAAGCAGAGGTTGTTGACAAAGTACACATGTTCAGCTTGTGACACACCCCTGTGTCGTACCATACACTCAAGCACTATTTAGCACATTTGCAGCAATGACTAACTGACATGCCGTGATACTATGACTTTAGGGGTGGATGGGTGGGAATGCAGTTCAAATCACTACATGAATATTGAAATATGGGTTATGCATATTAATAAGTTGTCAGTCTTTTCTTGCTGCTTTTTCCCCAAGCAAAACTGTAAAGGAGTGTCTGTTTAAACTGTATGTTGCTAGCATACAAAAGCTGGCCTCAATCGTCAGCGGCAAATAATGTTTGTGTGTGGCACAGAATAAAGAGGAATTATTACTAAATTACAATACAGCATCAGGATATAGCAATAAAACAATTAAAGTAGTAACATAACCCTGCTATAAAAGTAATAAATTGCATTGACAAAAATCACAAATATGAATAACAGTAACTGTTGAGCTCCACAAGGGGGCAGGGCCCAGCAGAGCTAAAATACACAGGCCATGAGGCCAGGGCAGCTTCAAAAGATACAACAGAAGCGAATACTTCTCCTTGTGGAGTGCAGCATTGTTTTACAAAGCTAATAGAAGAATGTAGCTAGTAACATAAGCACAATTGAGTAGAACACCATAAAGGTTAAGAAATGAAGTTGCGTGTCCACGGTTATAAAGGAATGCACACAGAATACATTATGCTCCATACATATATATATACGGTGTGCTACAGTAGAAACGACAACACGATACACAAACTATAATGTAATAAGTCACTTACTTTGATAGAAACGCACACATGTCCAAAGTTATTATTTGTAAGGAAAACAACAATGAAGGTAATTCAGGCGTCAGGAGGAAAAAGTTAGCATTTCTTTTCTGATCGGAGATGCTCAAATGTCTGCATACGTGACCGGGGCAACACTGGGGAAGTGCTTGGGCTCTCATCAAAGAGAGAAATTTGTCCGGTTCATCGTAGTGCCTCAAACGTAAATTCTCCGACACAGTGAAATGGGATACTTTATGTGAATTAATAAGGAATTGGAACACACCTCAATTCAAACTGTTTGAAAATTATTTGAAATTGGCCAGTTGAAACACAGCCTATAGATAATTAGCAGGCAGCGTGGGTTAAAACCTTTTAGGGATAGGGGGCAGCATTTTCACTTTGGATGAATTGCGTGCCCATAGTGAACTGCCTCCTACTCTGTCCAAGATGCTAATATATGCATATTGGTATTACTATTGGATAGAAAACACTGAAGTTTCTAAAACTGTTTGAATTATGTCTGTGAGTATAACAGAACTCATAGGGCAGGCAAACTTCCAAACAGGAAGTGGAACTTCTGGGGCTGGTTGATTTTCAACTCATCGCCTATTCACATCCAAATAAGATATGGGATCTGTTCGCACTTCCTACGCCTTCCACTAGATGTCAACAGTCAGTAGAACTTGGAATGAAGCCTCTAGTGTGATGTGGGACCGGATGGCAGCTATTTGAGTCACTGGTCTGGCAGAATGCCAGTTCCAAGTTACGTGCAGTAGTCATTATATCGCCTTGCGTTCCATTACTCTGTAGACAAAACGAATGCTCCGGTTGGAACGTTATTGGATATGTATGATAGCATCCTGAAGATTGATTCTCTACTTAGTTTGACCAGTTTATTCGACCTGGAATATAACTTTTAAAGTTTTCGTCCGAGTTCGCCTGGACCAGCGCCAGCTTTTGGACATGTGATCTAAACGTGCTAACAAAAGTAGCTAATTGGACACTAGTAATGGACATTATGGAACAAAACAACGATTTATTGCAGAACTAGGATTCATTGCACTGCATTCTGATGAAAGATCATCAAAGGTAAGGGAATATTTATGATGTAATTTCATATTTCTGTTGACTCCAACATGGTGGAGAAATATATTTACTTTGAGCGCTGTCTCAGATTATTGCATGGTATGCTTTTTTCGTAACGTTTTTTCCGTTAGCGGAACCTGTGTCCTAGACAGGTTGACTGTCCTGCATAACAATCACATTTTGGAACACCAATTACTTAGAACACCAATTAATTTAGTTTCCATCCAAAAATGTGTCGTTTTTTTTGTTTAAAGAAAAATCCCGACAGCTGTTATGGAAAGACGGAAGTTTCAGTGTAATAAAAAAAAAAAATGCCAACAGATCATTTGTTCCTTCGACATGGAGGGATCTTTGTTTCGGTAAAATGAATAACACAGGAAATGCCGGTGAAAATGCCTTAATGTGCAAATAATTATATAATAACCAGCATATCTAAGTCAATTTGGAGTCACGCGATGATATGGTGTGTGGTCCTCCCACTGTGACTTGAGAAACCATGCAGTTTATTTGGCTTCAGAGGAAATATGTTGTGAAAGTGCATGGTGATGAGTTTGATGCTGCGACATGATGATCGATAATTGACTGCCTTTTAAATATATTCGTTGTTATCCATAATAATCTCATCATGTAGACTAGACAAGCCACAGCCTACCCGTATTGTATCTGCGAGCTGTTGGCTAGAGCGCAGGTGCCAAGACCAAATTAGACACATTTGCTGTTTTTACAAAACTATCAGTAGAGTTAAATGCGATGGAAACACATTGAACTTTTATATTTTTATTTGGTACATGAAAACTTGAATCGAAAAAGTACATTTTGGGTGCACTACGTCATCACGCACTGATTTGATGGAAACATTTCTGGTGGGAAAATGTGCACATTGTTTTTATGCCGATTTGAGAATATTCCATTGAAAATCTGTTGCCAATTGGGATGGAAACCTAGCTAGTGAATGCATTCTGATATCACGCGCATAACCAAAAAACTCACGCTGGGGGGTTAATGCAGCATTTGATCTAAATGTCAGAAGCTATCAAGTTAAAACATTTTCTATTTTACAGAGTGGAATGGTTTTTCTGCTGGTGTATCCTGAGGTAGCTCCTCTCTGAGAACCTCTTCCCGCAATGCCTACAGGCGAATGGCCTCTCTCCCGTGTGGACCTTCAGGTGCATCTTCAGGTTGCCAGCCAGGGCGAAGCGCATGTGACACTGGGTACAACTGTAGGGTTTCTCCCCTGTGTGGACCCTCTGGTGCCTCTTCAGGTCACCAGCCTGGGAGAACCTCTTCTCACACTGGGGGCAGCTGAAGGGTTTCTCCCCTGTGTGGACCCTCTGGTGCCTCTTCAGGTCACCAGCCTGGGCGAAGCTCATGTGACACTGGGTACAGCTGAAGGGTTTCACACCTGTGTGGACTCTCTGGTGGATCTCCACCTTCTGGGGGCAGCTGAAGCCTTTATTACAGAACATGCAGAGGAACCGTTTCTCTTTACTATTGCCTGATGTTGCTCCCCCTCCCCGAGCCTTGGCCCTTTGGTCATTTAAGTTCAATACCTGATCGAAAAGAACGCAGCCTTGTGAATCGGAAGGTGTCGTCGACGTGGACACTGGGTCGCGATCCCTGAATGCGTGTAAAGGGGAGTGGGTGGCACCATTTCGATTTGTCTCTAAGCTTCCCCTGTAATCTAAGAAAACTCTGCCCTGTGAGTGTCCGTCTCCCAGGAGACTATCTGCACTCCATGTGGGAGGAGCGTCACCCTCCACTTTCACCTCATCTACCACTATAGCCTCCCCTTTCTTATCTTGGCTCCCTTCAGAGTATATACTACTACTGTACCGGTTCCATTCCGCTCTAGACAGATCAGTCTGTGTCTCTAAACCCAAGGGCATGTTGACAGGGCCCAACTTTGTATTGTAAGAACAAGACGGATCATTGACAGTCTCTGAGGCATTACCCAAGTCCAGATGGGAATGAACCGTCCTCGGGCTTGGGTTACCGTAAAGTAAATACTCTGAGCCAGGAGCAGGACAGCCCAGTGGCCCCTGCCCCAGTCTCTCTGGGTCTGATCTGTGGTCAGATCCTGTGTGTAAGATCCTTTGTGTTACAGTTAAAGTCTCGTTGTCTGTCTCTGACTTGAGGACGGCGTTCGGCATTCCACTGACCTCCGTGATTCTGCGTTGGGTCACGGCAGCAGTCGCAAGGTCCTCTGTGGCTACAGGTGGCGCCACTCCAGCCGCTGCTCCAGTCTGAATGTCTCTGCTGTGTTGTGGGTCCTCTCCTTCAGTCCTCTCCTGCTTGACCAGAGTCAATCCTTCAGGACCTGCATCCTCTGCATCTGCAGACTGACACAAGAAGAGAGGAGGTTATTACTGGTACATGAGTAGAATTGGATAACAATGTATTGGGAAGTCTCACAAGCTCCCCTATGGCAGATAAATGAGGATGTACATGTAAGCAAGTGAATAGCTAAGGGGAGCCTTTCAGAAATAAACAGGCCACATTTGATGTACTGTGATGTTTTATGTCACACTATGACAATAACATGTTGGGTTGAGGTTCCACTCGCCTCAATTGCTATGTTTTGGTCATCTCTCCACACGTTATGTCCCGCTGGCTTCACAAAGCTCCTGTTGCCTCCAGTGAGATGTCCTTCACCTGAGAGTGATTGGGGGAAAGGGTGTTTAGGTAATGCTCAAGCTATATTGTACACTATTGACGGACACTGTGTCCGAATAACCATACTTGCGTCCTAAATAGTAGGCCGTAATGTGAAAATAGAACGTTTAATAGTATGTGAAATTTCTAAAATCGAGTATGCTTTAAATGCCAGGATGTTATACTCATTTTGGCTCTTCATCTTGTAGAATTCGCTGCACACTTCAGGAATTTTACAGCCACAGTGCATTGGAAGAGGGGGAATAGTGAAGCTTCTGCGGTAGTGTTCAAATCTAAGTAGTTTTTGTTTTCCTTGAAATGATTACGAATGTATCATCATGATGTTACATCTTTGAAAACAGATCTGCTGTCTGCCGTGCCTTTCAATAGCGTGTGACCGCGGTCCGCAATTCGGGGCGTTCCTGCATGTGGGCATTGCAGGAACCCCCTCCTCCCCTCCCTAGAGCATCCCATTGATTCCTGCATGAACACCCCCCCATCGAGCATCCCATTGATATTCTGGATTTCCCCTGATTGTTTATGTAATTACAATGTCGGTCAAAAGGGAAATAAATGTATAGGCTAATTGACATCATTCGAGTCAATTGGAGGTGTACCTGTGGATGTATTTCAAGGCCTACCTTCAAACTCAGTGCCTCTTTGCTTGACATCATGGGAAAATCAAAAGAAAATAACCAAAAAACAACATTTTAGACCTCCACAAGTCTGGTTCATCCTTGGGAGAAATTTCCAAACGCCTGAAGGTACCACATTCATCTGTACAAACACCATGGGACCACGCAGCCATCATACCGCTCTGGAAGGAGACTCGTTCTGTCTTCTAGAGATGAACGTACTATAGTGCGAAAAGTGCGAATCAATCCCAGAACAGCAAAGGACCTTGTGAAGATGTTTGAGGAAGTATCTATATCTACAGACAAATGAGTCCTATATCGACATAACCTGAAAGGTCGCTCAGCAAGGAAGAAGCCACTGCTCTAAAACCGCCATAAAAAAGCCAGACTACGGTTTGCAACTGCACATGGGGACAAAGATCATACTTTTTGGAGAAATGTCCTCTCGACTGATGAAACATAAATAGAACTGTTTCGTCATAATGACCATCGTTATATTTGGAGTTAAAAGGGGGACACCATCCCAATCGTGAAGCACAGGGGTGGCAGCATCATGTTGTCGGGGTGCTTTGCTGCAGGAGGGACTGGTGCACTTCACAAAATAGATGGCATCATTAGGTAGGAAAATTATGTGGATATATTAAAGCAACATCTCAAGACATCATTCAGAAAGTTAAAGCTTGGTCACAAATGGGTCTTCCAAATGGACAATGACCCCAAGCATACTTCCAAAGTTGTGGCAAAATGGCTTAAGGACAACAAAGTCAATGTATTGAAGTGGCCATTACAAAGCCCTGACCTCAATCCTATAGAACATTTGTGGGCAGAACTGAAAAAGCATGTGCGAGCAAGGAGGCCTACAAACCTGACTAAGTTACACCAGCTTTGTCAGGAGGAATGGGCCAAAATTCACCCAACTTATTGTGGAAGGCTACCTGAAATGTTTGATCCAAGTTAAACAATTTAAAGGCAATAATACCAAATACTAATTGAGTGTATGTAAACATCTGACCCACTGGGAATGTGATGAAAGCAATAAAAGCTGATATAAATAATTCTCTCTACTATTATTCTGACATGTCACATTCTTAAAATAAAAGTGGTAGTCCTAACTGACCTAAAACAGGGAATTTTTACTGGGATTAAATGTCAAGAATTGTGAAAAACTGAGTTTAAATGTATTTGGCTAAAATGTATGTAAACTTCCGACTTTAACTGTATCTACAGAACGTTAACAGCTACTTTGCTCATGTTTTGGTTAATGTTGTACTTCATCTTATAACTTTTCAGGATCTATGGGCAGGATCACCTGCATGAGCTGGAGGGGCAGTCATCAGAAGAAAAAAATTTGGAGAAACATAAGCAAAAAATAAATGACACGCTACTGTATGTTATCTTGACTAATAAGGTATCCCTGTTCTCTGAAAGCAACAACACTTTTCCATCTATTTCCTATTAACACCTACTCATTCAAGGGTTTTTCTTAATTTTTTACAACTATTTTCTACATTGTAGAATAATAGTGAAGACATCAAAACTATGACAAAACACATATGGAATCATGTAATAACCAAAAAAAGTGTTAAAATATATTTAGATTTGTTTACATTTGAAATTCTTCAAAATAGCCACCCTTTGCCTTGACAGCTTTGCACACTCTTGGCATTCTCTCAACCAGCTTCATGGGGTAGTCCTGGAATGCATTTCGATTAACAGGAGTGCCTTCTTAAAAGTTAATTTGTGGAATTTCTTTACTCCTTACGCGTTTGAGCCAATCAGTTGTGTTGTGACAAGGTAGGGGTGAAATACAGAATATAGCCCTATTTGGTAAAAGACCAAGTCCATATTATGGCAAGAACAGTTCAAATAAGCAAAGGGAAATGACAGTCCATTACTTTAAGACATTAAGGTCAGTCAATACGGAACATTTCAAGAACTTTGAAAGTTTCTTCAAGCGCAGTCGTAAATACCATCAAGCACCATGATGAAACTGGCTCTCATGAGGACCGCCACAGGAATGGAAGACCCAGAGTTACCTCTGCTGCAGAGGACAAGTTCATTAGAGTTACCAGCCTCAGAAATTGCAGCCCAAATAAATTCTTCAGAGTTCAAGTAACAGACACATCTCATCATCAATTGTCCAGAGGAGAGTGTGTGAATCAGGCCTTCATGGTCAAATTGCTGCAAATAAACCACTGCTAAAGGACACCAATAAGAAGAAGAGACTTGCTGGGCCAAGAAACACGAGCAATGGACATTAGACCGGTGTAAATGTGTCCTTTGGTCTGGAGTCCAAATGTGCGATTTTTGGTTCCAACCGTCATGTCTTTGTGTTACGCAGTGTGGGTGAACGGTTGATCTCTGCATGTGTATTACCCACCGTAAAGCATGGAGGAGGAGGTGTTATGGTGTGGGGTGCTTTGCTGGAGACACTGTCAGATCATTTTGAATTCAAGGCACACTTAACCAGCATGGCTACCACAGCATTCTGCAGCGATGCATCATCCCATCTGGTTTTGGCTTAGTGGGACTATCATTTGTTTTTCAACAGGACAAAGGCCCAACACACCTCCAGGCTGTGTAAGGGCTATTTGACCAAGAAGGAGAGTGATGGAGTGCTGCATCAGATGACCTGGCCTCCACAATCCCCCAACCTCAACCAAATTGAGTTTGTTCGGGATGAGTCGGACCGCAGAGTGAATGAAAAGCAGCCAACAAGTGCTCAGCATGTGGGAACTCCAAGACTGTTGGAAAAACATTCCAAGGGAAAGCTGGATGAGAGAATGCCAAGAGTGTGCAAAGCTGTCATCAAGGCAAAGGGTAGCTAGAATTAAAATATATTTTGATTTGTTTAACACTTTTTTGGTTACTACATGATTCCATGTGTTATTTCATAGTTTGTCTTTACTACTATTCTACAATGTAGAAAATAGTAAAAAGAAAAAGTAAGTGTTCTAAAACTTTTTACCGATAGTGTAAATGTGAAGACATATGTTAGAAAGGGGCAAGTATTCCAGAGAAATGTATCGCAATTAGCATAATCATTTACAGGGCTTTATATGTAGTATATTTGATGCTGAAAGCTATCCTTTTCCATATTTTTCCAGGAATATGGAATCCGTGCTGACTCAGGAGGACACAGCCACATCCTGGAAGTTGTATTCGGTGATGGATTTGGCGTTAGATGCATCCAGATGTGGATGCTGGAGAAGGTATGGCCATTTTAGAGGTCATTAATAAGATGTAGTTTTAGGTATTTTGTATCCATTTTATTTCATAGCAAGTATTTATTAATTTTGTACTGTTTTTTGTGAAATCTTTTTTTAAACCCAAAGTGGATCTCTGTTCTCATTGAAGTGTTTCTTGTTTGTTAGAAAATATTTGTACATCGACTGTTGGTGTGTTTTACTTTCAACATTTCTATTTTTTTTTTAATGCACTAGCACATCTGAGCCATTTTGTTGCAGGTGTATGGTAAACATTTGATACATTTAAAGAAAAAAGAAACCCACGCACTCTTGCTAGTATCACTTTTTTTATTGAAGAGTGTCGGGTTCTTGGCCTTTCACCTTTTTGCTCTACTAAACTAAATAAAATATCTTTGGTAGAATAATAATTGATTTAATTTCTATAGCTCTTTTCATTACAATCTCAAAGTAAATCAAAAGCAAAAAAACGAAATAAATAGTCATAAGTATCCTAGCGATAGTTGCCTAGGTCATTCCAATGGAGGCCAAGTCTTTGAGTGCATGCTACTTATCTAGCTAACATTTGCCCAAAACATCAACACGCCGCTATAGTGAAAGGGCTTCTTCTTTTGTGTTTTCACTTTGTGAAACAAAAGGGGAAAGAAAACCACCCTTCTGATTTCCCTACACTCATTAAAACCCACCACCCCATTCCACTACTTTGACCCTATTGTCTCCTACACCAGGCCGACACCCTGTAACTCTTATTTTTTACCAGTTTGAGCTCGTTTTGTTTACAAGTTCCCAGTTGTCTTGAACGCACCAAAAGTAGTAAGTTTCAGCCATGGCATACTGCATATGTTTTACTAAACAATGCGTGCTAAATACTATGAGACGATAAGTACATACTATGCAGTTTAAGTATGTAATATTCTAGTATTCGTACATGCCCAGAGTCTAAATCAAATCAAATCAAATCAAATTTTATTTGTCACATACACATGGTTAGCAGATGTTAATGCGAGTGTAGCGAAATGCTTGTGCTTCTAGTTCCGACAATGCAGTAATAACGAGCAAGTAATCTAACTAACAATTCCAAAAAAAACTACTGTCATACACAGTGTAAGGGGATAAAGAATATGTACATAAGGATATATGAATGAGTGATGGTACAGAGCAGCATAGGCAAGATACAGTAGATGATATCGAGTACAGTATATACATATGAGATAAGTATGTAAACCAAGTGGCATAGTTAAAGTGGCTAGTGATACATGTATTACATAAGGATGCAGTCGATGATATAGAGTACAGTATCAACGTATGCATATGAGATGAACAATGTAGGGTAAGTAACATTATATAAGGTAGCATTGTTTAAAGTGGCTAGTGATATATTTACATCATTTCCCATCAATTCCCATGATTAAAGTGGCTGGAGTAGAGTCAGTGTCATTGACAGTGTGTTGGCAGTAGCCACTCAATGTTAGTGGTGGCTGTTTAACAGTCTGATGGCCTTGAGATAGAAGCTGTTTTTCAGTCTCTCGGTCCCAGCTTTGATGCACCTGTACTGACCTCGCCTTCTGGATGGCAGCGGGGTGAACAGGCAGTGGCTCGGGTGGTTGATGTCCTTGATGATCTTTATGGCCTTCCTGTAGCATCGGGTGGTGTAGGTGTCCTGGAGGGCAGGTAGTTTGCCCCGGTGATGCGTTGTGCAGACCTCACTACCCTCTGGAGAGCCTTACGGTTGAGGGCGGTGCAGTTGCCATACCAGGCGGTGATACAGCCCGCCAGGATGCTCTCGATTGTGCATCTGTAGAAGTTTGTGAGTGCTTTTGGTGACAAGCCGAATTTCTTCAGCCTCCTGAGGTTGAAGAGGCGCTGCTGCGCCTTCCTCACGATGCTGTCTGTGTGAGTGGACCAATTCAGTTTGTCTGTGATGTGTATGCCGAGGAACTTAAAACTTGCTACCCTCTCCACTACTGTTCCATCGATGTGGATGGGGGGTGTTCCCTCTGCTGTTTCCTGAAGTCCACAATCATCTCCTTAGTTTTGTTGACGTTGAGTGTGAGGTTATTTTCCTGACACCACACTCCGAGGGCCCTCACCTCCTCCCTGTAGGCCGTCTCGTCGTTGTTGGTAATCAAGCCTACCACTGTTGTGTCGTCCGCAAACTTGATGATTGAGTTGGAGGCGTGCATGGCCACGCAGTCGTGGGTGAACAGGGAGTACAGGAGAGGGCTCAGAACGCACCCTTGTGGGGCCCCAGTGTTGAGGATCAGCGGGGAGGAGATGTTGTTGCCTACCCTCACCACCTGGGGGCGGCCCGTCAGGAAGTCCAGTACCCAGTTGCACAGGGCGGGGTCGAGACCCAGGGTCTCGAGCTTGATGACGAGCTTGGAGGGTACTATGGTGTTGAATGCCGAGCTGTAGTCGATGAACAGCATTCTCACATAGGTATTCCTCTTGTCCAGATGGGTTAGGGCAGTGTGCAGTGTGGTTGAGATTGCATCGTCTGTGGACCTATTTGGGCGGTAAGCAAATTGGAGTGGGTCAAGGGTGTCAGGTAGGGTGGAGGTGATATGGTCCTTGACTAGTCTCTCAAAGCACTTCATGATGACGGATGTGAGTGCTACGGGGCGGTAGTCGTTTAGCTCAGTTACCTTAGCTTTCTTGGGAACAGGAACAATGGTGGCCCTCTTGAAGCATGTGGGAACAGCAGACTGGTATAGGGATTGATTGAATATGTCCGTAAACACACCGGCCAGCTGGTCTGCGCATGCTCTGAGGGCGCGGCTGGGGATGCCGTCTGGGCCTGCAGCCTTGCGAGGGTTAACACGTTTAAATGTCTTACTCACTTCGGCTGCAGTGAAGGAGAGACCGCATGTTTCCGTTGCAGGCCGTGTCAGTGGCACTGTATTGTCCTCAAAGCGGGCAAAAAGTTATTTAGTCTGCCTGGGAGCAAGACATCCTGGTCCGTGACTGGGCTGGGTTTCTTCCTGTAGTCCGTGATTGACTGTAGACCCTGCCACATACCTCTTGTGTCTGAGCCGTTGAATTGAGATTCTACTTTGTCTCTGTACTGGCGCTTAGCTTGTTTGATAGCCTTGCGGAGGGAATAGCTGCACTGTTTGTATTCAGCCATGTTACCAGACACCTTGCCCTGATTAAAAGCAGTGGTTCGTGCCTTCAGTTTCACACGAATGCTGCCATCAATCCACGGTTTCTGGTTAGGGAATGTTTTAATCGTTGCTATGGGAACGACATCTTCAACGCACGTTCTAATGAACTCGCACACCGTATCAGCGTATTCGTCAATGTTGTTGTCTGACGCAATACGAAACATCTCCCAGTCCACGTGATGGAAGCAGTCTTGGAGTGTGGAGTCAGCTTGGTCGGACCAGCGTTGGACAGACCTCAGCGTGGGAGCTTCTTGTTTTAGTTTCTGTCTGTAGGCAGGGATCAACAAAATGGAGTCGTGGTCAGCTTTTCCGAAAGGGGGGCGGGGCAGGGCCTTATATGCGTCGCGGAAGTTAGAGTCTACAATTGACAAGGATGTAAGGTAATACTTCTCATAATTTCTTGATATACTATTTATTTCACATAGAAATGTGTTATAGATCTGTCACTCATTGAAAGCAAGACTAAGAAGCGGTGGATCTGTTTTATGTTTCATTTCTATGCTTCCCATTCTTAAGTTGAGTTTTTGCATCTTTTGCTTTAAACAGCTGAAAATACATTTAACATCGGTTTAGATGGTACAATGATTCTACACAATGAATGCTTGTTTTGTCACAAACTGAAATTGGGCAAACTATTAGAATTTTAGCAACCAGGAAATGGCGGTGCGATTTCTGCATATTGCACCTTTAATTATCAGCAGATGTAAAACACATGGGAGTCTTCCTCAAAAGTCTGCAGTGAATTCTACTAGATGAAATGCCGACATGAGTATAACATACTAGCATTTGCTGTCCAGTGTAGCTCAGTTGGTAGAACATGGCACTTGTAACGCCAGGGTTGTGGGTTGGATTCCCACGGGCGTCCAGTACAAAAAAAAAAGTATAAATAAGTATGCACTCACTACTGTAAATCGTCAACAAAAATGGTAGGTTTAAATCAAACTCGATTTTTGAAAATATACATACTAAAAACGTACATATGCCTATTCTGACAATCTTTGTGCAAGAGTATTTTGTTCTTAATTGACCTGCCTGGTAAAATAATTGCGATTTCTTTTTTTTTTTTCTTTTTTTGCACCTATGTGAAATTAGCCACGACAGTGGAATTTGTGGATTGCCTTCATAATAAAAGTCCGCACTTGAAAGTGAAGGAAACGGATACATATATAATAATCATGCCATATTTGGACTAGCTATTGCTGAACAATATTCGAATGTAATATAAATGAAACAAAAGACAATAATTAATTTGACCCCCCAAAAAAAATGTTTTTCAATCACTGTAAATGTAATTAGACTTGAATTGCATTGGTGCCTAATTCTATGCACTGTACAGCCTTACCTATGGATTCTGGGTCCATGAAATGGGGTATCAGTCCACTCAGTGATACCCACAAGACTTAACACACATATTAGTGTCATAGATTTTATTGCGAGATCTCACTGAAATTAGCCACATTGCAATATAAAATGTAATACATACAATAGGCTTTATAGTGAGGGGATTGTGTTCAAATAACTCATTGTATTATTGACATTGTCAGAATGATAAAAAAATGAAAAAAACGTTGCATGATCTATTCCAAATATGCCATGACTCCATTATTTGTATCCATTTGCATCACTTTCAATGGTGGTCTTTTACTTTGCGAAATGAAAGTTCCACTAGTGTGGCTAATCCTTATTGTGGCTAGCTTAACATAGGTCAGTATTGCGTACTATTCAAAAACTAACCAAGACACAAGTCTGAGTAACACATCTGAACACGTATGCAGAGGAGAACGGTGCAACAGCCCCGCACCCTCCACCTTCTGCAAAATGTACCTCTTGCCATTCCTCTGTATCGGTCGAGGATCTTGACACTACTGGGACGACTGGCGAGGACGCGCTCTCGTATTGTCCTCTCTGCGCGCTCCCGTGCCACCTTCAGTTCCAGTAGCTGTAGTTTCCTCCGCAATCCCCTGTTTTCTTTCTGGCTTTGAGTTATTTCCAAACGAAACACTGCATAGTCGTCGTCTACGAGTTTACAGATCTCTGACACGGCTGCATTCGCTAGAACCTCCATAATGGAGGCTATTTGAGTGTGAAAAACCATACAGTTAGCCATCGTTAGGTTAGCAGCTAGCTAGCGTTACCTAGTCTTTACTTCCAACGCGAAGTAAAGACTACCTGAGGTACATTTATGATGCTCGTATTTTGAGTTCCAATGTGTTAATAAACGTCTAAATAACAACAAAAACGCTAACGTGGAAATTGTAGTTGTTCACTACACTACTTCTGTTTCTTCGGGATCATGGTGTTCGCACGTTTTTTGTGCATGCCGCCACCTACTGTGCGGGAGTGTGGGCGTTCACGTTAAATTGAGTGATGCAAAAAGGTTTGAGGGAAAGGAAAACAATTGTACCACCAAACTAGCCCTTCACCTATATACCACTAATTCATAAAAAAAACACCACCACCCCAGTCCACTACGTTGACCCTAACTGATCCTACACCAGGCCTACTATTTCGTTCAACACACCATGTAACTCCTGCAGTAAAACCTTGTACACCCAAGTACTTTGCAGCTGCCACCACAACATCTATTTTCTGTTTTAGGTTCCATTTCTGTGGTACAGTTGATAACCATGGCTATGAATACTAAGAAGCCAACCTTACTGAAGCACAAATTCGTATCACTGTATTGGCCAAGGCCACTCACCCTTGACCCATCATCCTCTACTCTCTTCACTGCCTCAGCATACGACACCTTCTGTTCTACTCGGACTCTGGCAACCTCAACCAGTCTCTCTCGCACTAAGGCACTTCTGATCCCCAGCAACATGGGAACCCCCACAATTGATACTAACATTCCTTCGGGCCAATGCCCTCCTACACACTGCTGCTGCAACATGACCATAAGCTTGGCATCTGAAACACTTTAGTGGGTTCGGCTCAAAAGCTCTCACGGGATAACTGACATATTCTAACATGACTTTGTTAGGTAAAGACGCAAAACTCAAAAGAACATGCAGTGTCAGCGTAGCACCAAACGGCAGGTGTCACAGACAAAGGGAATCTTCCATTTCAGTTTCTCCACCTCAATACTTAATGCCACCCCAGTAATGACTCCTTTCAAAGGCACCCTGCTCCAGAGAGCAAATCAAGTCACAGGTCTTGTCCAGAGGTGCGTTCTGTGAAGTGCCCTCTTCCTCAGAAAGGAACAAACACTGAAAATCATTTAAGTCCATTTCGAACTGCCTTCACTGATTTAACAGTACCCAAATCATTCCCCCCCCCCAGCCTGAGACTACATATGGGTCAGCCAAAAGGCAGGGATCCACTTTCTACAAAAATGTCACTCCCACTGGGACAGAACCATCCTTTACATGACCATCGGGGTGAGGCTTGGAGTCTGAGGTCTTCATCACACCTGCCACCGCAGGTAATTCATCCTCACTCTCTTCAGGTTCAATTTCTGAGCCATCAGAAACAGCAGAGTACGGTTTGTAATTCGTGCCATTCTTTCTCAACACACATCTTCCAACTACACTCGTCTTTTCTTCCTCGCTGTCCATAGCCACATCTCTGTTCACAATGCTCATGCCGCACTGATGGCCTTTCTCCAATTCCCAACATCTGTTCCTTAGCCCAATTTACGTGTCTGGCAATCTCTGGCCTCTCCCAATTGGGATTGTTTTCTGCTGTTCATTTTGCTTATTTTGCACGTGTTGATTTCATTTGACAGCTGACATAACAAGGAATTGCCAAAGAGCCACTATTCACTTCCGTTTACTTATTCTTAAAATGTGTATTGGCGTATTGCAACTAGCGGTGCATTTCGAACGATTCGTTATTTTTTAACAACTCTTTTAACTAACTCGAGAGTCGTGATTTGTTTTTCTGAGTGACTCGTTCATTTGACTGGCTAGTGCTGGTCGCAATGAGTTCTACAGTATGATTGATACACGCTTCTCTGGCTCGGCGGCTCTGAGAAAATTATCATAATCCATTGGCTAATTTGTCAAGTTCCACTTATTTTTTTAGCTAGTCTGTACAACAACAAAAAATAACTGACCATTTTATAAATGGTAAACAGTGGGGCAAAAAAAGTATTTAGTCAGCCACCAATTGTGCAAGTTCTCCCACTTAAAAAGATGAGAGAGGCCTGTAATTTTCATCATAGGTACACTTCAACTATGACAGACAAAATGAGACAAAAAATTATTTGCAAATTATGGTGGAAAATAAGTATTTGGTCACCTACGAACAAGCAAGATTTCTGGCTCTCACAGACCTGTAACTTCTTCTTTAAGAGGCTCCTCTGTCCTCCACTCGTTACCTGTATTAATGGCACCTGTTTGAACTTGTTATCAGTATAAAAGACACCTGTCACACTCCAAACTCCACTATGGCCAAGACCAAAGAGCTGTCAAAGGACACCAGAAACAAAATTGTAGACCTGCACCAGGCTGGGAAGACTGAATCTGCAATAGGTACGCAGCTTGGTTTGAAGAAATCAACTGTGGGAGCAATTATTAGGAAATGGAAGACATACAAGACCACTGATAATCTCCCTCGATCTGGGGCTCCACGCAAGATCTCACCCCGTGGGGTCAAAATGATCACAAGAAACGGTGAGCAAAAATCCCAGAACCACACGGGGGGGACCTAGTGAATGACCTGCAGAGAGCTGGGACCAAAGTAACAAAGCCTACCATCAGTAACACACTACCCCGCCAGGGACTCAAATCCTGCAATGCCAGACGTGTCCTCCAGCTTAAACAGTGTTCCATGTCATTTGTGGAGTGCATCATGAGCAAAGTCATTGTAGCCTATAATTTCAATTCCCCTGTGAAAACCATGAGCATGGGACTTGGCTTTGCTATACCGCAGCCTACCAAAGGTTGTACCGTGTCCATTACAGCGTAGAAAAACGCCTCTCCAATTTATGGAAGATACCAAAGCATTGGCGATAACAATAGATGGTGAAGTCAATGATACTGTTTTTTCCTATTCACCTGTGGCTAAGTTTTTCCTAAATGCTTAAGACAAATCCAGCTCCAACCATAGTCCAGCCAACTGGCTAATCTTTTGAATACAGTATAGTGAAGATAACTAGCTAGATAAGGTTAGCATGCTAATTAATAATAATGTTAATTTATACCGTCAGCTGTCAAAGCAGCTTACCGATCGCTGCAGCTGTACACAGCCCAACCAACTACCTACCTCATCCCCATATTTGTTTTTGTTTTTCTGCTCGTTTGCACACCTGTTTTTCTACTTGCACATCCTCATCTGCACATTTCACTCCAGTGTAAATTGCTAAATTGTAATTACTTCGCCACTATTGGCCTATTTATTGCCTTACCTCCTTACCTCATTTGCACACACCATATACAGATTTTTCTATTGTGTTATTGACTGTACGATTGTTTGTAACTCTTGTTTTTGTCGCACTGCTTTGCTTTATCTTGGCCAGGTCACAGTTGTAAATGAGAACTTGTTCTCAACTGGACTACCTGGTTAAATAAAGGTGAAATAAAAAAATGTCAAAATACATTAATAATAATTAAACAGTCCTCACCTTGAATTTCAAATCACAACCTCTTCATTCACGGTACGCCAATCTTCCTGCTACATATCGGGTTGATCAGAGTATTCTCGTCATTGATTAGATGTATTTATTTCAGCAATATAAGGCCTTTCAGTATAATTGTCTAATGTTGGTGGGGCATGTTAACCCGATTTAATGATACTGCTGAATCACTGAGATCTGTTCATGTTTTTCTTGAGTGTACTTTAACAGAGCTGAGATTTACTTCAAAATGCATTCACCCAATTGCTTACAGCCTTACACCTATTAAGTTGTTTCAGCTCTCCACAAGTGCCTAGAGAGGGTAGGGTTTCTTTGCTGCTTGCATTTGCTGTTTGTTTTGGTTGTGTTTCAGATTATATTGGGCCCAGTACAAATTAATGGTAAATAATGTATTGCGTCATTTTGGAGTCACTTTTATTCTAAATAACAAAAGAATGTTTCTAAACGCTTCTACATTTATTGTGGATGCTACCATGATTACAGATAGTCCTGAATTAATTGTGAATAATGACGAGTGGGAAAGTTACAAGTGCACACATATCATACCCCCAAGACATGCTAACCTCTCACCATTACAATAACAGGGGAGGTGAACATTTTAGGGGGGGGGGGGTTATGATATTTGTGTGCATCTAACTCGAACTCATCATTATTCACAAATCTTTCAGGATTCTCCGTAATCATGGTAGCATCCACATGACTATTGAAGTGTTTAGAACATATTCTATTCTTATTTACAATTAAAGGTGACTTCAAAATTACACAATACATTGTTTACCAATAATTTCTATTGGGCAGAAAATGATCTGAAACACAACCCGAACAAACAGCAAATGCATCCAACATGTTTGTAGAGTCACAAGCTTAAAGTAATCATTGCACATTTGGAATATGGGACCAAATACTACACTTTTGACTACTTTAATACACATACAGTTGAAGTCGGAAGTTTACATACACCTTAGCCAAATGCATAATAATATATTCTTGACCAGCACAAAAACATCCTGTGGCGTACAGCATAAGCATCAAATAGCCCACGCGATATGCAACATTTCAGGGAAGTTAGGAACCAATATACACAGGCAGTTAGGAAAGCGAAGGCTAGCTTTTTCAAACAGAAATTTGCATCCTGCAGCACAAACTCCAAAAAGTTCTGGGACACTGTAAAGTCCATGGAGAATAAGAGCACCTCCTCCCAGCTGCCCACTGTACTGAGGCTAGGAAACACTGTCACCACAGATAAATCCACTATAATTGAGAATTTCAATAAGCATTTTTCTACAGCTGGCCATGCTTTCCTCCTGGCCACCCCTGTCCTGGTCAACAGCCCTGCACCCCCCACAGCAACTTGCCCAAGCCTCCCCCATTTCTCCTTCACCCAAATAGCTGATGTTCTGAAAGAGCTGCAAAATCTGGACCTCTACAAATCAGCAGGGCTAGACAATCTGGACCCTATCTTTCTAAAATTATCAGCCGAAATTGTTGCAACCCCTATTATTAGCCTGTTCAACCTCTCTTTCGTATCGTCTGAGATCCCCAAAGATTGGAAAGCTGCCGAGGTCCTTCCCCTCTTCAAAGGGGGAGACACTCTAGACCCAAACTGCTACAGACCTATATCTATCCTACCCTGCCTTTCTAAGGTATTCGAAAGGCAAGTTAACAAACAGATCACCGACCATTCCGAATCCAACCGTACCTTCTCTGCTATGCAATCTGGTTTCCGAGCTGGTCATGGATGCACCTCAGTCACGCTCAAGGTCCTAAACGATATCATAACCATTATTGATAAGAGATAATACTGTGTAGCTGTTTTCATCGACCTGGCCAAGGCTTTTGACTGTCAATCACCACATTCTTATCGGCAGACTCAAACAGCCTTGGTTTCTCAAATGACTGCCTCACCTGGTTCACCAACTACTTCTCAGACAGAGTTCAGTGTGTCAAATCGGGGGGCCTGTTGTACGGACCTATGGCAGTCTCTATGGGGATGCCACAGGGTTCAATTCTCGGGCCGACTCTTCTCTGTATACCTCAATGATGTCGCTCTTGCTACTGGTGATTCCCTGATCCACCTCTATGCAGACTACACCATTCTGTATACATCTGTCCCATCTTTGGATACTGTGTTAACTAACCTCCAGACGAGCTTCAATGCCATACAACTCTCCTTCCGGGGCCTCCAATTGCTCTTAAATGCAAGTAAAACTAAATGCATGCTCTTCAACCGATCGCTGCCCGCACCTGCCCGCCCATCCAGCATTACTACTCTGGATGGTTCTGACCTAGAATATGTGGACAGCTACAAATACCTAGGTGTCTGGTTAGACTGTAAACTCTCCTTCCAGACTCACATTATGCATCTCCAATCCAAAATTAAATCTAGAATCGGCTTCCAATTTCGCAACAAAGCATCGTTCACTCATGCTGCCAAACATGCCCTCGTAAAACTGACAATCCTGACGATTCTTGACTTTGGCGATGTCATTTACAAGATAGCCTCCAACACTCTACTCAGCAAATTGGATGCAGTCTATCACAGTGCCATCCATTTTGTCACCAGAGTCCCATATACTACCCATCGCTGCGACCTGTATGCTCTCGTTGGCTGGCCCTCGCTTCATATTCATCGCCAAACCCACTGGCTCCAGGTCATCTATAAGTCTTTGCTAGGTAAAGCCCCGCCTTATCTCAGCTCACTGGTCACCAAAGCAGCACCCACCCATAGCACGCGCTTCAGCAGGTATATTTCGATGGTCAAAGCCAAAGCCAATTCCGACGTTTGAACGTCATTCCTTCCAGTTCTCTGCTGCCAATGACTGGAACGAATTGCAAATGTCACTGAAGCTGGAGATCCATATCTCCCTCACTAACTTTAAGCACCAGCTCACAGATCACTGCACCTGTACATATCCTATCTGTAAATAGTTCATCCAACTACCTCATCCCCATACTGTTATTTTTGTTGTTGTTACTTTATACCCCAGTATCTCTACTTGCACATTCATATTTTGCACATCTATCACTCCAGTGTTTAATTGCTAAATTGTAATTATTTCACCACTGTGGCCAATTTATTCCCTTATCTTACCTCATTTGCACAATGTATATAGACTTTTTTCTCTATTGTGTTTTTGACTGTATGTTTGTTTATTCCATGTGCAGCTCTGTTGTTTTTTGTGTCGCACTGCTTTTCTTTATCTTGGATAGGTGGCAGTTGTAAAGGAGAACTTGTTCTCAACTAGCAGACCTGGTTAAATAAAGGTGAAATAAAAAATAAAAACGTTTTTCACAATTCCTGACATTTAATCCCAGTAAATATTCCCTGTTTTAGGTCTGTTAGGATCACCACTTTATTTTTTAGATTGTAAAATGTCAGAATAATAGTGGAGAGAATATTTATATTCTCTTTTATTTATTTCCCAGTGGGTCAGAAGTTTACATACACTCAATTAGTATTTGGTAGCATTGCCTTTAAATTGTTTAACTTGGGTCAAACGTTTCGGGTAGCCTTCCACAAGCTTCCCACAATAATTTGGATGAATTTTGGCACATTCCTCCTGACAGAGCTGGTGTAACTGAGTCAGGTTTGTAGGCCTCCTTGCTCGAAACACGCTTTTTCAGTTCTGCCCACAAATTTGGAAGTATGCTTGGGGTCATTGTCCATTTGGAAGACCCATTTGCGACCAAGCTTTAACTTCCTGACTGATGTCTTGAGATGTTGCTTCAATATATCCACATAATTTTCCTTTGTCATGATGCCATCTATTTTGTGAAGTGCACCAGTCCCTCCTGCAGCAAAGCACCCCCACAACATGATGCTGCCACCTCCGTGCTTCATGGTTGGGATGGTATTCTTTGGCTTGCAAGCCTCCCCCTTTTTCCTCCAAACATAACGATGGTCATTATGGCCAAACAGTTCTATTTTTGTTTCATCAGACCAGAGGACATTTCTCCAAAAAATATGATCTTTGTCCCCATGTGCAGTTGCAAACCGTAGTCTGTATTTTTTATGGCGGTTTTGGACCAGTGGCTTCTTCCTTGCTGAGCGGCTTTCAGGTTATGTCGACATAGGACTCGTTTTACTGTGGATATAGATACTTTTGTACCTGTTTCTCCAGCATCTTCACAAGGTCCTTTGCTGTTGTTCTGGGATTGATTTGCACTTTTCAGACACCAAAGTACGTTCATCTCTAGGAGACAGAACGCTTCTCCTTCCTGAGCGGTATAACGGCTGCGTGGTCCCATGGTGTTTATACTTGAGTACTATTGTTTGTACAGATGAACGTGGTACCTTCAGGCGTTTGGGAATTGCTCCCATGGATGAACCAGACTTGTGGAGGTCTACAATTTTGGCTGATTTCTTTTGATTTTCCCATGATGTCAAGCAATGAGGCACTGAGTTTGAAGGTACATCCACAGATACACCTCCAATTGACATCAATTAGCCTATCAGAAGCTTCTAAAGCTATGACATCATTTTCTGGAATTTTC
Organism: Oncorhynchus tshawytscha; assembly: GCF_018296145.1. Taxonomy (NCBI): domain Eukaryota; kingdom Metazoa; phylum Chordata; class Actinopteri; order Salmoniformes; family Salmonidae; genus Oncorhynchus; species Oncorhynchus tshawytscha. The sequence goes on along the minus strand of NC_056462.1, from coordinate 9,428,730 downwards.
CAAGCTCTTAAAAGGCACAGTCAACTTAGTGTATGTAAACTTCTGACCCACTGGAATTGTGTACAGTGAATTTTAAGTGAAATAATCTGTCTGTAAACAATTGTTTGAAAAATTACTTGTGTCATGCACAAAGTAGATGTCCTAACCGACTTGCCAAAACTATAGTTTGTTGAAAATAATTGTTTTAATGACTCCAACCTAAGTGTATGTAAACTTCCGACTTCAACTGGAAGTGAATTTGTCCCAATACGTTGGTCCCCTAAAATAGGAGGACTATGTACAAAAAGTGCTTTAATTTCTAAACGTTTCCCTCGATATGGAAGAAAATACCCTCAAATTAAAGATGACGGTCTGCACTTAAACCTCATAGACATTGTATCATTTCAGATCCAAGGTGCTGGATTAGCCAGAACAACACATAATGTGTCAGTCCCAATACTTTGAGCTCACTGTATACAATGTAGAACAAACATGTCATTGACAAACAAATTTTAATTGAATCAGATACGTCTGATGTAATTGTTGCCAAATAATGACATCAACATACACTAAGTGTCCAAAACATTAGGAACACGTTCCGAATATTGAGTTGCACCCCCTTTTGGACTCTCCATTCCACAGGGATGCTGGCCTATGTTGACTTCAATGCTTCCCACAGTTGTGTCAAGTTGACTAGATGTCCTTTGGGTGGTGGAGAATTCTTGATAGGTATTGTAAACTGTTGAGTGTGAAAAACCCAGCAGCGTTGCAGTTCTTGACACAAACCAGTGCGTTTGGCACCTACTATCATAACCTGTTCAAAGGCACTTAAATATTTTGTCTTGCCCATTCACACTCTGAATGGCAGTGGCACATAATCCATGTCTCAAGGCTTGAAAATCATTAATTAACCTGTCTCTTCCCCTTCATCTACTCTGATTGAAGTGGATCTAGCAAGTGACATCAATAAGGGATCATAGTTTTCACCTGGATTCACCTGGTCACTCTGTCATGGAAAGAGCAGGTTTTCCTAATGTTTTGTACACTGTATATATATATGATGTATCTACCACACAATGTCTGTATGCAATATTCTACCCTGGAATATTCAACACTGAATCTGTTACTCTCATTATTCCAAATGCATCTGTGGATCTTTTCTGCTGACAACAATGAAAATGCATCTTTTTCTTTAATGCAGGGTTTGAGCTAAACGTCAGAAGCTATCGAGTGGAATGGTTACTTTCTATGTTATAGAGTGGAATGGTTTTTCTCCTGGTGTATCCTGAGGTAGCTCCTCTCTGAGAACCTTTTCCCGCAGTGCGTACAGGTGAACGGCCTCTCTCCCGTGTGGACCTTCAGGTGCATCTTCAGGTGGTCCTGGCGGGAGAACCTCTTCTCACACTGGGGGCAGTTGTAGGGTTTCTCCCCTGTGTGGATCCTCTGGTGTCTCTTCAGGTCACCAGCCTGGGCAAAGTGCATGTGACACTGGGTACAACTGAAGGGTTTCTCCCCTGTGTGGAACCTCTGGTGGATCTCTACCTTCTGGGGGCAGCTGAAGCCTTTGTTACAGAACATGCAGAGGAACCGTTTTCCCTTACTACTGCCTGACGTTTCTCCCCCTCCCTGAGCCTGGGCTCTAGCCCTGTCGAAAAGGAAGCGGCCGTGTGAATCGGAAGGCCCCATCGACGTGGACACTGGGGCGCGATCCCTGAACATGTGTAAAGGAGAGTGGGTAGAGCCATTTGGATTTGTCTCTAACCTTTCCCTGTAATTTAAGAAATCTCTGCCCTGTAAGTGTCCATCTCCTAGGTGATGATTATCTGCATTCCATGTAGGAGGAACGTCACCCTCCACTTTCATAGTCACTTCATCTATGACCAGACCCTCCCCTTTCTCATCTAGGCGCCCTTCAGAGTATACACTACTACTGTACTGGTTCCAGTCCCGTCTAGAAAGATCAGTCTGTGTCTCTAAACCCAAGGGCATGTTTCCAGGGTCCATCTCTGTAGTGTAAAAACAAGACAAATCATCACCGCCAGTGGCTAACGCATCACCATCTCCATGGGAATTAACCACCCTTTGGCTATGTTGAAATACCGGTAAATATTCTGAGCCAGGAACAGGAGGACAGCCCGGTCTCCCCGGCCCCAGTCTCTCTGGGTCTGATCTGTGGTCAGATCCTGTGTGTAACAGCCTTTGTGTTACAGTTAAAGTCTTGATGTCTTTCTCTGACTTGAGGACTGCATTCGGCGTCCCACTGACCTCCGTGATTCTGCTTCGGGTCCAGAGATGCGCTGGGGTGATGATATGGTCTACCGTGGCTACAGGGGGCGCTCCAGCAGCTGCTCCAGTCTGGATGTCTCTGCTGTGTTGTGGGTCCTCTCCTTCAGTCCTCTCCTGCTTGACCAGAGACAATCCTCCAGGACCTGCAGCCTCTGCATCTGTAGACTGACACAAGAAGAGAGGAGGTTAATACCGGTACATGAGCTGTATTGGATAACAATGTCTTGAAGTCTCATAAGCTCCCCTATGGCAGAAAAATTAGGATGTAAGCAAGTGAATAGCTGAGGGGAGCCTTCCTGAAATATCCCCCGAGATCCAGCAATACATTTTTGTCCTTTCTAATGAGTATTTGTTTTTTAAATTTAAGGCCATACATGCCGCTGTGTTAGTTCCTGTTGTAACTGAGAGGACATTCTGGGCTTTTCAATGATATCACGTATGGGTGTGTCACCATTGTTTCTAGTAGGTAAATATCTAAGGAATAGTTTGAGTTTATGGCAGTTTAATAATTTTTTCATATTTAAATAAGATCCAAATAGTTCATATTTACTACCATTTACTAATAGCCACTACAGTGCACATACTCTACAATGAAATCTATAGACATTTTTTTTCACCCTAAACTCTTGTGATGCAAAAATATGAATAATTCCAAAAATAACTTTTTGTGCTGGGTTTCATGTAAGCAAGTGAATAGCTGAGGAGAGCCTTTCTGAAAATAAACTGTCCACATTTGATTTACAAACACATTTTTTATGCAACACTATTACACTAACCTCTATCATGATAACGTGCTGGGTTGAGGTTCCACTCCCCTCATCAACAGCTATGAGTTGGTCATCTCTCCACGCATTGTGTCCCGCTGGCTTCACAAAGCTCTTGTGGCCTCTAGTGAGATGTCCTTCACCTGAGAGAGTGATTGGGGGAAACGAGGTGGTAAGGTGAGCTACTGTCAATGCTCAACAGTATATTTATTGACACTGTCTAGAATTGGCTAGGATATAAGGTAACACTTGTCATAACTTCTTGATATACTATTTATAAATGTATGTATTATGTTCCATGTATCACATTGTTTTCATTAAGTAAATAATAGGAAATGCAGTAAATAAAGAATCTGGTTAGAATATAGTTGTGTCTGCGTGCAAGATAGCTAAGTAATGCGGGGACAGGGTTGGGGAGTAACAGATTACATGTAACTGATAAAGAAAACTCTTTAACAGCTAAAATATTATCAGATTACAGTTACTTTTGAAAAACTAGATGATTACTTCTAGGATTACTTTTAAATTCAGAAAGGATGTTTACGAAATACTGAGCGAGTCTGACCACAAGTCAGAGACCACTATGATGGCACACCAAATCCGTTTGAAGGATTGCAGGAATAAGTTTGTAGGCTATAGTGCAAGCTACTGTATGTCTTCCAATGGTGCAACTTCTATCGGCATCAAAGATTATACAAACAACTTGGATAAATCCTGGGAGGTAAGGACGACAAGGGAAATGGCACCGCAATGAATAGTACTGCAATGGAGCGCTGCCGTTTTCTCCTGACCAATTCAGCTATTTTTGCGTGGTTTTGGCGCTGATCTTAAAGCTGCAATATGTAACATTTTGGACGGCTCAACCAAATACAGGACATACTGATAACCCCGGAACATGCCCTAATCCCCAAGACTTGGAAAAGACTGCTTAAGAGAGAAATAATCCGCCACTACTCTCCGTTCTATTGGCGAACGTATAATCACTGGAGAACAAACTGGATGAGCTCCGTTCGAGACTATCCTATCAACGGGACCTGAAGAACTGAAATATCCTATGTTTCTCGGCTTCATGGCTGAACAAGGATGGTTTTTCTATGCATTGTCAAGACCATACAGCAGCATCGGGTAAGGTTAGGGGGGAGGGGTGTGTTAACATTTGGTGTGCAATCTCTAATAATAAGGAAGTCTCAAGTTTCTGCTCGCTCAAGATAGAATACCTTATGATAAACTGTAGACCATACTATTTACCAAGAGAGTTTATATTTCCGTAGCTGTTTATTTACCACCACAAACCAAAGCTGGTACTAAGACAAGCTGTATAGGGCCATAAGCAAACAAGAAAATGCTCATCCAGAGGCGACACTTCTAGTGGCCAGTGATTTTAATGTAGGGAAAGTGAAATCCATTTCTACCAGCAAGTCACCTGAGCAACTAAAGGAGAAAACTCTAGATCACCTTTACTCCACAACAAAGAAATGCATACAAATCTCTCCCTCGCCCTTCATTTGGAAAATCTGACCATAACTCTATCCTCCGCATTCCTGCTTACAAGAAGTACTCCCTGTTTGAGTTTAAGTGACGCGCTCAATAAGGAAGTGGTCCGATGAAGCGCATGCTAAGCTACAGGACTGTTTTGCTAGCACAGACTGGAATATGTTTTGGGATTCATCAAGTGGCATTGATGAGTTTACCACAGTCACCGGATTCATTAATAAGTCTGGGATGATGTGAGCCCTGTTCATGACTGTATTGGTGTGTGTGGACCATAATAGATCCTTTGTGATGTGGACACTGAGGAATGAAGCGCTCGACCTGCTCCACTACAGCCCTGTCGATGTGAATGGGGGCGTGCTCGGCCCTCCATTTCCTGTAGTCCACAATCAGCTCATTTGTCCCTATAGGCTGTTTCATCGTCGTCTGTGATCAGGCCTACCAACATTGTGCTGTCAGCAAACTTGATGATAGTGTTGGAGTCGTGCGCGGCCAATAACATCTATGTGAGAATGCTGTTCATTGACTAAAGCTCAGCGTTCAACACCAGTGTCCTCCAAGCTCATCACTAAGCTAAGGACCCTGGGACTGAACACCTCCCTCTGCAACTGGATCCTGGAATTCCTGACGGGCCACCCTCAGGTGGTGAGGGCAGGCCACAACACATCTGCCACACTGACCCTCAACACGGGGGCCCCTCAGGGACTCCAACACTATCATCTGGTTTGCTGACAGCACAATGTTGGTAGGCCTGATCACCGACAACGATGAAACAACCTATAGGGAGGTCAGAGACCTGGCAGTGTAGTACCATGACAACAACCTCTCCCTGAACATCAGCAAGACAAAGGAGCTGATTGTGGACTAAAGGAAATGGAGGGCAGAGCACGCCCCCATTCACATGGACGGGTCTGTAGTGGGGCAGGTCGAGAGCTTCATTCCTCAGTGTCCACATCACTAAGGATCTATCATGGTCCACACACACCAACACAGCCGTGAAGAGGGCACATCAACGCCTGTTCCCCCTAAGGAGGCTGAAAAGATTCTACAGCTGCACAATTGACAGCATCTTGACTGGCTGCATCACCGCTTGGTATGGCTACAGCTTGGTATCCAACTGCAAGGCACTACAGAGGGTAGTGCGTATGGCCCAATACATCACTCGGGCCAAGCTCCTTGCCATCCAGGAACTCTATACCAGGCAGGAAGGCCCTAGAAATGGTCAAAGACTCCAGCCACCCAAGTCATCGACTGTTCTCTTGGCTACCGCACGGCAAGTGGTAACGATGCACCTAGTCTGGAACCAACAGGACCCTGGACAGCTTCTACCCCCAAGCCATTAGACTGCTAAATAGTTAATCCGGGTAGCTATTTGGTTAAGCATCTGCATTGACCCTTTTTGCACTAACGTTTTGGACTCATATACCCTGCTGCTCTTTATTATCCATCCTGTTGCCTAGTCACGTTATTCCTAGTTATATGTACATATCTGCACATCGGCTAGGGACTGGTACCCATTGTATATAGAGAAGTTAGTTACTCATTGTGTATTTTATTAGGACTTTGCTATTATTTCTCTCTGCATTGTTGGGAAGGGCCTGTGAGAAAGCATTTCACTGTTAGTCTACACCTGTTGTTTACGAAACGTGACTTGGATTTTATTTGACAGCAGTAAAAATAGGATAACACTTAGGCTTATTATTGATGTCTACATAGCAATGTGATTCACACCTCTGCTGTGGTAGTTGTGGATGACTGTTCACACATGTATAGGTGTATTTTACCCCAATGATGGTTGAATTGAAGAAGTGTAGGCTAAGCTGCCTATCAATCATTGTTTATGCGACCCGTGGACAGCCAGTGAAAATGCGCTCTTTGCAACAGCTGCATAATGCCGATCCCAGCCTATGGAATAAAACTTTCTCCCTTGTAAACTCCTCCGTGGTATTGTGATCCACTAATACTGGAAAAAAAACTAGTTTAATTTAAGAAGACCACGAGTAGGTATTTTATTGCTCCGTCTAATTCAGGTTAAAAGTCCTAATGGACACACGCTTAAAATCTGCAAATGATCGAGATAGGATCTCTATATGGGTGACACTATTAAAAAGTATTATAATTCCTAATTCTATGGTGTCACCAACAAAACATTAGGCCTATAACAAATGTAGCATACATTTTTCACGTCATGCCAATAGCACTTTTTGGTACAGCTCAAAGTATGCCATTCAATGAGCAGCACTTTTTTTTTTTTTTTTTTTTTTTTACATTGTGTTGAAACAACGAGACCTCGATGACAAAAACAGAATAGGCTAATGAGTCCATTTTTGGGTAAAACCATTAGACTTTGGTTTTTAATATAAATATACACTGAGTGTATAAAACATTAAGAACACCTGCTCTGTCTATGACAGACTGACCAGGTGAAAGCTATGATCCCTTACTGATGTCACTTGTTAAATCCACTTCAATCAGTGTAGGTGAAGAATGATTTTTAAGCGTTGTGACATGGATTGTGTGTGTGCCATTCAGAGGTTGAATGGGACAGACGAAATATTTCAAGTGCATTTGAACAGGGTATGGTAGTAGATGCCAGGCGCACCGGTTTGCGTCAAGACCTGCGACACGTTTGGGGAGCATTGGAGTCAACATGGGCCAGCATCCCTGCGGAACCATTTCGACACCTTGTAAAGTCCATGCACCGACGAATCGAAGCTTTTCTGATGAGGGTCGTGTTATGTACACTCACTGTATACGAAAGCCACGCATCCTCGGCCTTTTGCAAAATGTACCTCTTTCTATTCCTCTGTATCGGTCGACGATCTTGACACTTCTGGGACGACTGGCGAAGACGCGCTCCCGTGCCACCTTCACTTCCAGTAGCTGTAGTTTCCTGCGCAATGCCATGTTTTCTTTCTGGCTTTGAGTTATTTCCAAACGAAACACTGCATAGTCGTCATCTACGAGTTTACAGACCTCTGCCACGGCTGCATTCGCTAGTACCTCCATGATGGAGGCTATTTGAGTGTGAAACCCCATACAGTTAGCCATTGTTAGCAGCTAGCTAGCGTTACCTGGAACCCCTATCATGTCCTGTCTCTAAAGCGAATTAAACACTAAATGTGGTAAGTATATGATGCTGCGCAGTTAAATGAGTCACGTTGAGTACCAGCGTTTAAGGAACTTATAAATAACAAAAACGCTAACGTAGAACTTGTTCACTGTTTACTTCCGTTTACAGAGCAAGGATCTTATTGGCTGATGTTATAGCTCAAAGGGTGTGGTTAAATTTAAACGGGAACTGCTTATTACAATCTCCTATTCATGATCACTATCTTTCAAGCTGAGAGTACTTGTTTAGAAAGGACAGTGTGTTAGCAAGAATAGAGTGATGGAAGAAAGTAATTATTTTCTAATCACCCCAGTAAGGTAAATATTAAACTGTCCTTGTTCTATCCGAAGTTCACTCTCTCTCTAAAAACAAGTATTTACTCAAGCCTGTTTCAAATGACAAGTTAAAAGGTTAATGCGGGGTATTAATTACCCTCTTACCAAGACACCCTGCATACATATCAAGCCACACCACTATGATTTCTCCCCTTGGTGGACACTCCTGTGTCTGATAAGGCTAGTCAGGTAGGAGAAGTTCTTGTAAAAATAGTTTGCACTTGATGGGCCTCTCCTTGTGAACAGTCTGGTGCGTCTTCACATAGTTCGCATGAGCCGGCTTGTCTGCGTCCGTCCTAATACTCTGCCTCCCATGTTGTGACCAAATGACAGCAGAGGACATAGTCTGACCTCCCTCCTTGAACCATTGTTTGGGTGTTGATGGGATTATCCACTGTGTTATAGGCTAGGTACCTCTTGTGGCGAATGTTCATCCTGACCCTGTCTGTATTTGTGGGGTAAATGAGGAAGGCTAGACCCAGGTCCAGGCTTTCTATGAACCCATTCACCTGGCATTAGACAAGAACCTGAAGGAGAAGACAGACTTGCTGATAGACTACCACCATGGGGGGTCTCCCACCACTCTCTGTGAAGGCTGAAGCCCAGGAAGACCTGCACTGTTCTTCATGGACACTGTGGTGTTTGTATCGTAGGAACAGGAGGGTCTATCTCTATCAGCCCCAGGTCCTGCTTCATCCCTGCACTGAGACTGTGAAGAGAAGGGTCTGGGCTGCAGACTGGATCCCTGACTGGAGCCTCTGTCTCTCTGATGACCACCAGGACTGAGGTTTTTCAGTCCACCTGTCCACTGGTTGTGATGGAGTCTCTGTCCCCCGTGGTTGAGTCCTGGTTCCGACTGGGGAAGGAAGAGTTACGGCTCCTGATCCATGGTTCTGATGCAGGGCCACCTCAAAGGTCCAGTCTCTCCAACCAGTAACACCGGATATCAGCAGATCTTCATGGACTGGAGACTGCAAATAAAGATTATACAAAAAAGCATGAAAGCATTCTTTGCTGTACACACAGAAACATGACATGTTATAAAATGCTAACCACAGTCAAGTCCATCTAACACTGATTCAAGTACCTAACAATATGGAGCCATTGGAGTTTTTTTATTTTTTTTAAAAGTCTGAACTCCGTCTCTGCAATGATACAAAAATAAGTCAGCACCGAGTCAATATAGTATTTTAGCATAACAATCACATTTATTGCACAAAATGATACATGACAAGTAGATGAACTTTTCTCACTTCACCTTTTCTGTAAATATGAATCCTAATTACATCACCTGATGTCACCAAGTGCTGTACAGAAACCCAGCCTAAAACCACAAACAATGCAGGTGTAGAAGCACGGTGGCTAGGAAAAACTCCCTAGAAAGGCCGGAACCTAAGAAGAAACCTAGAGAGGAACCAGGCTATGGGGGGGTGGCCAGTCCTCTTCTGGCAGTGCCGAAGAGGAAGATAATGTTGGCCATGTATTGATAGAAAATCACTAGAAAAATAGATGAAAAAAAGTCATTTCTGTATTGCCACAAGAGGTCTTAGAAAAGGTCAGATATTAAATGGAGGAAAGATATGGTACCTTCACTTTAATAGAATACTTTGGAAATGGTTCAACACTACATTACACACAGGTTCAATACTTCATGAATTAAGGCACTATCATTATCTCACTATAAAACATCTAAAGACATGAAGTTTGTCACTCTTCATCAGTGTAGCATTTTTACAGACACCATCACCATATCATCTACTCTGCCTTATCATACTCATTCTTTCCTCAGTTCACCTCATCCAGTTCCCTACTGCATCCAAAACCAACAGAACTACATTATATATTAATATACTCTATACATGGGCTGTGTGCATTTTCTGCTGGTGTATCCCGAGAGAGCTCCTCTCTGAGAACCTCTTCCCGCAGTGCGTACAGGCAAACGGCCTCTCTCCCGTGTGGACCTTCAGGTGCATCTTCAGCTGGTGCTGGCGGGAGAACCTCTTCTCACACTGGGGGCAGCTGTAGGATTTCTCCCCTGTGTGGACTCTCTGGTGCCTCTTCAGGTTGGAGGATTGAGAGAAACTGGCCCGGCACAGCTGGCAGCCAAATGGTTTCTCCCCCGTGTGCATCCTCTGGTGGATCTCCATCTGTTTGGGGAAACTGAAGGCTTTCCCACAGAACGAACACGGGAAGCGCTTCTCTTTGCCACTGGATCTACTGATAGTATTACTACTACTGTCATTTGTCAATGGGCTTGTATTGCCATTTAGTGTTAAGGCACTGGCATTGTCTGAGGTCTGGTTTAACAGGAGAGTGTGAGGAGGACAAAGGCCAGGGAGTGTCTGTGTTGTCGCAGGGTCCATGTTCCAGTTGATAGATCCTATAGAACGCAGGCTGAAGGCAGCCCCTGTTAGGTGGTTAACCTGAGGTGCCATCTGTCTTTCTGAATCACAACTATAGGAGCAGGACGGAGAATAGCTAGCCAAGTCTATGTCTGTTCTCATACGGACACCTCCCTGTCCCCGCGGACCAAATCTACGCCTCGCCCTGGTGTCAGCCAGTCTGTTGTCATGGAGACTAAGTTCGGATGTTTTGTGTTCAACTGTCGGTTTCTGGTTGTGTTGAACACTGTTGTTCTCTAGCCCAGAGTTCAGGATGCTGTCCAATCCACTGGCCGCCACTATGTCGCCTCTGGTCCAGGCCGGCTTGTTGATGTCGTTCCCTGGGCCCTTGGCTGTATCCGTCTGGGTCTGAGAATCCAAGATGGCCACCCAGTCTCCACTGTTAGCCTCCAGCCAATCACCTACAGGAAGAGGTTACAAAATAGACTTTACAAACATGGCAGAGAACTCAGGTCCAAAATATTGGCACCTCTGATAAAGCAAAAACCCAGAACAGCAAAATAGCCCCATAACATCAAAGATCCACCACCATATTTTACAGTAGGTATGAGGTACTTTTTTTGCATATGCTTACATTTTTCAATACCAAATCCACCACTGGTGTACATGGCCTAATAGCTTTATTTTCAAGTCACCTGACCATAGCACAAGCCTGAAGTTTGATAAACTGCATTGCCACTTGGATTGAAACCGGTGCTATAAGGAGGAACGAGCGTTGTGTTGGAGTGACATTAGCTGTCGGGGAAAAAATGGGCTATATGCATATCTCTCTTACCTTGCTCCCCCATCTTTAGTCCACTCAGCAGATCAATGCTCTCTGGTCCATCCTCTATTGTCTCCACTTTGACCAGCAGCAGATCAGGCTTCCCATCCTCCATGTCTAATGACTGTTAGAGATACAGAGTGAGAGGATGTTGATTCAAGAAATTTGATATGAGCACCCTGATATGGACATCTTCTGATTGGGCAATGAGGGATTGCTATGAGTACTATGCAAACATGTTAATTTATTTGATTACGTGACATTCTTTTAATGGTTTGATAATTCAAAGGCATGGTCCCATACTTTAGGCTAAATTAATCAAGACCTGTATCCACAAAAAGTCTGAGTAGGAGGGCTGATCTTTCCATATAATACGGGCCCTGACGTAATAACATTCAGACAGTAGTTTAGAGTGGGCTCACCTCAGTGAGACTATGTGTGGTCCTGTGCTGCTCAGCTGGTTCCTCTGTGGGTTCAGGAGGAGGTGTATTCTGGTTGTCCTCCATGACCATGGTCCCCTCAAGGTTCCCCAGATCCTCCTCACACCCCTCCTCCTTCACCAGCAGCACCTCTGGACCCTCCTCCTCCTGGAAGAGAGAAGTGATACAGATTACACTCCTTCAGATACACACACACAGATGATAGACACATTAAACATGGAGTGTTTACCCATCCCCACTACCTTTTGAGTAGTTACAAAATGGCTTCATTGTTGTTAAATCCATCATGGTGGACATGTGGGTAAATATGAGTCAGCTATTAGAACCTCTTCTCACAGTGGGTACTGGCCAAACTCCATTTCTCCCCTGTGCGGACCCTCTGGTGCCTCGGCAAAGCGCATGTGACACTGGGTACAGCTGAAGGATTTCTCCCCTGTGTGGACCCTCTGGTGGATCTCCACCTTCTGGGGGCAGCTGAAGCCTTTGTTACAGAAATGCAGAGGACCCATTTCTCTTTACTATTGCCTGATGTGGTCCCCCCTCCCCGAGCCTGGGTTCTTGCACTATTGTTTGAGTTCAATACTCGAAAAGGACACCGATGTGGACATTGGGTCACGATCCATGAGCGTGTGTAATGGGGAGTGGGTCGCAACATTTAGATTTGTCTCAACTTTACCTGTAATCTAAGAAATAGCGGCCCTGTAAGTATCCGTCTTCTAGGCGACTATCTGAATTCCATGTGGGAGGAATGTCACCCTCCACTTTCAGTCACTTCATTTACGACCAGACCCTCCCCTATACACAACTAGTTTACTGGTTCCAGACCCCTCAGAACAGATCAGTCTGTATCTCTAAACCAGATGTGGGACTAAGTCACTATTTTTTGAGTCACAAGCAAGTCACAACCTGCGAGTTTCACATGCTAACGTTTTAACATTTGTGGCACAAATCCCATTCAAGTCATGGGACAGATATTAGCATTTTTCACGCATCATGTTCACATCTATAAGTGACTTTGTTAAGCTTTACAATCGTATAAAGTTATGAGATACTTTTGTACGATTTGGACATGATGCGTGAAAAATGCTAATATCGGTGGCCTGTTTTGATGTTGAAAGTCTATACACATAAATACCCCACCAATGTGGACTAGAGGCCACAAGCTTATTTTTGGAACAACACCCTATAGAGTCTTGGCCTAGCTCCTCATGTACCAGAAACCTAGCAGAGCTGTTACTCACAAATAACTTTTATGTTTAGAAGTGACTTTTTCCAACAAACCAAAATAACCCCAGGGGGTACTTGGGCTATCCACAAGGGGTACTTGGGCTATCCACAAGGGGTACTTGAGAAGACTCATGAGACCATAGACTTACTGGTAAAATGCACAAAAGGTGGTACTTCAGGGGTTCTCCAAGCAGAACAAAATTCAGTTGGTGGTACACCAACCAAAAACATTTGGGAACCACTGGCTTAGAGCATGATCACATTTCCAACCCTGAGTAAAATCCTTTTCTAACCATGATCAAACTATATCCACATTATATAGATGACATTGGTATTATTTGACGGGACTCCCAATGAACTTGAGATGTTCCATGAGTTTCTTAATAAGTCAAATGATCATTTTCATTTCACCGTGGACTTTGATTACTCTAGTGTCAGCTTCCTTGACATTCAAATCACTAAAGAAAATGATACACTTGTCACCAATCTATACAGGAAGCCCATAGTTAGAAAAAAAACTATTCTAAGAAGGGATTGTTTCCACCCCATTCCTCTAAAGAAAAGCCTCCCGATCAGTCAGTTTAACCCATAAATCTAAACCCTGTCTAATCCGGGAAGGGAGGGATTCTACGAAGCTATATGGAATTGTTTTAAGAAGGCCATACCAAGGATCATTTAACTTAATTTGATTTTGAATTTTAAGTAGCCCACAAAAATATTAAATGGTTTGATGAAAAAAAAAAAAAAATGTTGGGCCTTACCGCTATTAGCTCACACAAACGCATTGAATAAGAGATTCACAACATTGTACAACAGTTCTAAAGGAAGTTAGTTCTGAAGTGTCTGTCCTATATCTGAGAGATATGAAACATTCTTTTTATTTGTTCACATGTATTTAACCCCTTATTTTTGTCAGCAAACAGTCTCCATATACACTGCCATTCACTTTTTCAACTGGTACTGGGGGACCTTCAGACGGGTCCAATACCTTCAGACTGGTCTTGAGGCCTGTCGGCATCCTAGAGCAAAACATGTGAGAGTTCCACCTTTCCACTGAGGGGTCATATTAGTGTGTAACCCAAACGTTCAGCCCCTACAGACAGAAGTTGGCAGATTGGCTGTACCGACTTCAGACGTGTCCCAATATGCTTGTGGGGAGTCTAGTCAGGCTCGAGTCTAAAACTGCTCTAAACCAAAGGATATGTTGCCAGGGTCTATCTCTGTAGCCTAAGAACAAGACATATCATCACTGCCACTGGTCACCATCCTCACGGGAATGAACTGTCCTCTGGCTCTGGATGACAGCCTAGTCTCTTGGTGTCTGTCTCTGACTTGAGGATGGTGTTCCACTGACCTCCATGATACTGTGTTGGGTCCTGGGCTGCACTGGGACGGTTGTGGGGTCCTCCGTGGCTGCAGGGAGCTCTCCTGCCGCACCAGTCTGGACGTCTCCGCTGTGCTGTGGGTCCTCCTCTTCAGTCATCTCCTGCTTGACCCCAGGACCTGTAGCCTCGGCATCTGCAGACTGACACAAGAAGAGAGGTTATTACGGGTACATGAGTTGTATTGGATAACAATGTCATAGTGATGTCTCACAAGCTCCCCTATGGCAGATAAATGAGGATGTACAAGTATGAAAGTGAATAGCTGAGGGGAGCCTTTCTGAAATAAACTGTCCACATTTGATGTACTGTAATACTATTACACTAACCTCTATCATGATAATGTGCTGGGTTGAGGTTTCACTCCCCTCATCCACAGTGATTGGTTGGTCATCGCTCCATGTATTGTGTCCTGCTGGCTTCACAAAGCTCCTGTGGACTCCAGTTAGATGTCATTCACCTGAGAGAGTGATTGGGGGAAAAGGAAAAGAGGTGGTTAGGTACTGTCAATGCTCAATGCTATATTGTACACTATTGACAGTTTTGACACTGTCTAGAATTGGTAAGGATGCAAGGTAACACTTCTCAACTTATTGATATACTATTTATAGATCAAGTATGTCCCTTGCATCATATTGCTTAAAATGAGTAAATAGGAAATACAATAAATCAAGAATCTGGTTAGAATACCATATTGTATCTTTGTACAAGATAGCTCAGCAATCTGGGTTATTATTGCATACTATCCAAAAACTGACCAAGACCCAATTCTGGTTAACACAAGTCACATGTGTAGAGGGGAACTGGGCTCACGGCAGGACCCACGCCTTTACCTCTTGCCATTCCTCTGTATCGGTCGAGGAAGTTGAAAGTACTGGCACGACTGGCGAATACGCGCTCTCGCATTGTCCTCTCTGCGTTCCCGTGCCACCTTCAGTTCCAGGAGCTGTAGTTTCCTCCGCAATGCTGTTTTCTTTCTGGCTTTGAGAAATGTCCAAACGAAACACTGCATAGTCGTCGTCTACGACATTACGAATCTCTACCACGGCTGCATTCGCTAGCATTGCTAGCACAACAGTTTTCAGCTGTGCTAACATGATCGCAAAATGGGTTTCTAATGATCAATTAGCCTTTTAAAATGATAAACTTGGATTAGCTAACACAACGTGCCATTGGAACACTGGAGGGATGGTTGCTGATAATGGGCCTCTGTACGCCTGTGTAGATATTCCATAAAAAATCATCAGTTTCCAGCTACAATAGTAATTTACAACATTAACAATGTCTACACTGTATTTATGATCAATTAGATGTAATTTTAAAGGGCAAAAAATGTGCTTTTCTTTCAAAAACAAGGACATTTCTAAGTGACCACAAACTTTTTAACGGTAGTGTATATATTTCTTTGCATTTTAGCTAAACCTAATCTTTGTCCTAACCTTAACCTAATTCTCCTAACCTGCTATGTTAATTCTCCACGTGATATATAAGACCTAAAAGCCATACATCTTTTCACAGGAACAGTTCCAAAAGACAAGTCACACTCGCACACTGACGGAATAAATACAATCACACACAGGCCTAACTATTGATTCAAGACCATGGACAGCAAAGAAAACAGATGCGCTGTGTATGCTTGTCATCGGTAAGGACTAGGGAGGATTTTTTGGGATAAAAAAAACAGAATGGAGTTAAACACCGGCAAAATCCTAGAGTAAAACCTGTTTCAGTCTGCCTTCCAACTGAAACTGGGAGACAAATTCACCTTTTAGCAGGACAATAACCTAAACACAAGGCCAAATATACTCTGGAATTGCTTACCAGGATGACATTGAATGTTTCTGAGTGGCTTATTTACAGATTTGACTTAAATCGGCTTGAACATCTATGGCAAGACTTTAAAATGGCTATCTAGCAATGTTCAACAAACAACTTGACAGAGCTTGAAGAATAAAAAATGTGTAATGGCTAATATTGTACAATCCAGATGTGCAAAGCTCTTAGAGACTTACCCAAAAAGACTCACAGCTATAATTGCTGCCAAAGGTGATTCTAACATGTATTAACTCAAGGGGTTGAATACTTATCCAATCCAAATATTAGTGTTTTACTTTTCAATCATCTTTTTAAAATATATATAACTTTTCTTCCACTTTGACAGAGTATTTTGTGTAGATTGTAGAAAAAAAGACAATTAAATCCATTTTAATCCCAATTTGTAACACGTGGGAAAAGTATAGGGTTGTGAGTACTTTCTGAAGGCAGTCCTTTAATTTTATATCGGAGAGAAGTACTTTCTCGATAGACATTAAAGCCAAGTCTGACAGTCGGGCCGGTCCGGTGGTGTTCCTAGAGTAAGTCTTGATCCGTTTCAGGGTGGAGAATGTGGACACAGGAATGGTCAATACCAGACAGGTAAGCAGATACAGTTAGTGCATACTCTCATTCAGCCTCTTCTGCGGGAGAACATGGAGAAGATCGGCCGGGATCCTACCCTCGAAGTCAGACATGGAGTACATTACTGTGAGTTCAGTTTGGAGCTGCAACAGATCAAAGTTGGTGTCATAGCTTTCCTCAAGACGTGAGAATGCAGTACTGGGGAAGGTTTCACTATACCCGGGGAACTGTTGTGGGTCAAAGAGGACAAGGAACATGAGCCTTTCATTGTCCTTGAACGTATACGTTTCTCCATATCAGTGACTGAGAAGACTTGACTTTAGCTACAGTACCAGTCAAACAATTGGACACACCTACTCATTCCAGGGTTTTTATTTATGGGTACTATTTTCTACAATGTAGAATAATTGTGAAGACATAAAAATGTATTTCCTTAATGCGTTTGAGCCAATCAGTTGTGTTATGACAAGGTAGGGGTGGGTATATAGAAGATAGCCCTTTTTGGAAAAAGAACCCCAGTCCATATTATGACAAGAAAAGCTCAAATAAGCAAAGAGAAATGACAGTCAACCATTACTTTAAGACATGAAGGTCAGTCAATCCGGAAAATTTGAACGTTTCTTCAAGTGCAGTCGCAAAAACCATCAAGCGCTATGATGAAACTGGCTCTCATGAGGACCGCCACAGGAAAAGAAGACCCAGAGTTTCCTCTGCTGCAGAGGATAAGGTCATTAGAGTTACCAGCCTCAGAAATTGCAGCCCAAATAAATGCTTCACAGAGTTCAAGTAACAGACACATCTCAACATCAACTGTTCATAGGAGCGTGAATCAGGCCTTCATGGTCGAATTGCTGCAAAAAAAACACTACTAAAGGACACCAATAAGAAGAGACTTGCTTGGGCAAAGAAACATGAGCAATGGACATTAGACCGAGTGTCTTTGTGAGACGCAGAGTAGGTGAATGGATGATCTCTGCATGTGTGATTCCCACCGTGAAGCATGGAGGTGTGATGGTGTGGGGTGCCTTTCTGGTGACACTGTCAGTGATTTATTTAGAATTCAAGGCACACTTAACCAGCATGGCTACCACAGCATTCTGCAGCGATACGCCATCCCATCTGGTTTGTAGTTAGTGGGACTATTTATTTTTCAACAGGACAATGACCTAAACATCACCTCCCAGGCTGTGTAAGGGCTATTTGACCAAGAAGGAGTGTGATGGAGTGCTGTATCAGATGATCTGGCCTCCACAATCACCCGACCTCAACCCAATTGAGATGGTTTGGGATGAGTTGGACCGCAGAGTGAAGGAAAGCTGCCAACAAGTGCTCAGCATATGTAGGACATCCTTCAAGCATTCCAAGTGACTACCCCATGAAGCTGGTTGAGATAATGCCAAGAGTGTGCAAAGCTGATTATTAATGCAAAGAGTGGCTACTTTGAAAAATATAAAATGTGTATTTGTTTAACACTTGGTTACTACATGATTCCATGTGTTATTTCATAGTTTTGTCTTCGCTATTATTCTACAATGTAGAAAATAGTGAAAATAAAGAAAAACCCTTGAATGAGTAGGTGTGTCCAAACTTTTGACTGGTACTGTATATTTCCCAGCTGAGGGAAAAGGTTGTCAATGATCCCAAGGTGTAGCTGTTGGTACCCCGCCCATAACGTCTCCATGCGTCTGTAGATAGAATGAAATTCCCTTTTTTCCCTCTCGGCGGTGCTGCTTGTACAA
This sequence comes from Oncorhynchus tshawytscha, assembly GCF_018296145.1. Lineage (NCBI taxonomy): Eukaryota > Metazoa > Chordata > Actinopteri > Salmoniformes > Salmonidae > Oncorhynchus > Oncorhynchus tshawytscha. Next base: position 9,410,413 of record NC_056462.1, on the reverse strand, counting down.
CCAGAACTGCATGCCAAATTCCCTGTTCTGCAAAATCCCAAATAGCACGTTGGAGTGCTCACTGATGGAGTTGAAAAAATCTTAGTCAACTTTGCAGCACCTTGTGACATAACCAGGTTAAGCGTGTACACATAATAATGAATTAACTGAGCCTGTAGGATTTTTTCTTTGACCTTTGCGTGTACTCCGTTTAGACCAGAGACCATGACTGCGGCCACATCGTAACACTGTGCCGCTACTTAGGGAGTGGATCCATACTCATCCAAAAAAAAACGAGAACCAGGGCTGCAACATCCGCTGCCCGCTTGTCCTCGGTGACATCATACTCATCAAATCTCTCCTTCACACCACCGTCGGTAGTTACATTGCTAATGTCTGTTGTCTCAACCCTAATGGTTATACAAGGTGTTCTTCTCACCACCTCCTTCATGGCATCTGTCATTACTTACATCTGCGACTGCTTGGATCAGGTCGTTCTGGATTTTGCTGGAAGTGCCAATGAACATGGTTACTGTAGCAAGATGACAGTTTAGGTGGCTGTCATACTCAGCCAAAAAATCCAGCATCTCCAAGTAGTTCCCTTTTATTAGCCGATTATTTTTCCCTCATCATGTCCTCTGAATGCCAATTGTTGCATGCCCAAAAAACAGTACTTGACTTGTACTGAAATAGGTTTTGTGTGTCGGTACTGTTTATATTTTAGAGCAGGAGCTCAACAATACTTTTGAGCTAATGTTCTATAAGAGGTGCAGGAGCTCTAGCAGGAGAAAAATGTAGGTGTCGGTACTCCGCCCCGGCGAGCTCCCGCACAAGTCAAGCACTGCCAACAACGCAACACAGTGTGATTGAAGTGCTTCATAATCTCCCTGTTCTGCCTGACTATCTCCTTGTAAGAAAGAGTCTCTCTGCATTGGTTCTCGTTAAACTGAAGGTCTACTCTTGAGTCACCAAATGTTTTTGAGCTCACTGTAGTTTGCAGGTGTGAAGTTGAGTTTTGGTGGCACAGAGTTGACTTTGTAAAACTGACTAGGTCTTTGAAACCAGTACTGGCCCAGGTTGATATATTGTGGTACTGGAGAGTACAATGGTAAGGGTTGTCGTCGGGAGCAAGAGATGAGGACCAAAGCGCAGCGTGGTAAGTGTTCATGATGATTTTTAATTAAAACTCAGAACACTAAACAATAAATGACAATGTGAATTTACAAAACCGAAACAGTACCGTGTGGCCCAAATACTCACACGGAAACAAACACCCACAAACCAAAAGTGAAACCCAGGCTACCTAAGTATGATTCTCAATCAGGGACAACAATTGACAGCTGCCTCTGATTGCGAACCATACTAGGCCAAACTCAAAAACCAACATAGAAAAACAAACATAGACTGCCCACCCCAACTCACGCCCTGACCATAATAAAACAAAGGAACTAAGGTCAGAACGTGACAACAATCCCAGCAGTACAACTTCTTGGTTTGCTTACACCCAGTCATCCACGGTTAGCGTTCATAATTGTTAGCTTGAAAATAACTTTCAAATCACTTTCTTAGTTTTTGATTGGATTTTATTAGGATCCCCATTATCCGACGCTAATGGTGACAGCTAGCCTTACTGGGGTCCGACATATAACGAAAAAGACATTACAGACAAAATACTGTAGAATTTACATACATTTAAAAACATTAACATGTGTGTGCATTTATCAGTTACACATACATATAAGTACATACTCACAAGTAGGTCACATGGGGGAGAGGCATTGTGCCGTGAGGTGTTACTTTCTTTGTCTTTTTTAAACCATGTTTGCGTTTCACTTGCGCTATTCACTTGCACTCATGGCTCTGTATAATACTGTATGTTTCCTTGAATTTGTTCTGGACCTGGCAACTGTGAAAAGACCCCTGGTGGCATGTCTGGTGGGGTAAATGTGTGTGTCAGTGCTGTGTGTAAAACTAGTTCTACTATGTAAAACATTTTGAATTTCCAACATGAATGTTTCTTATAAAAACAAGAAGTGACGCAGTCAGTCTTTCCTCAACTCTTAGCCGAGACTGGCATGCATAGTATTAATATTAGCCCTCTGATTACAATGAAGAGCAAGACGTGCCACTCTGTTCTGGGCCAGATGCAGCTTAACTATGTCTTTCCTTGCTGCACTCGACCACACGCCTGGAACATAATCAAAATTAGGCTAAACTAGAGCTTGCTTTTTGGAGTGTGGCATCAAAAAAGCAGAGCGTCTCTTTATTACGGGCAGACCTCTCCCCATCTTTACAACCATTGAATCTATATGTTTTGACCATGACTGTTTATAATCTAAGGTAACGCCAAGTAATTGAGTCTCCTCCACTTGTTCAACAGCCACACCATTCATTACCAGATTCAGCTGAGGTCTAGATCTTAGGAAATGATTTGTACCAAATACAATGCTCTTAGTTTTAGAGATGTTCAGGACCAGTTTATTACTGGCCACCCTTTCCAAAACAGACTGCAACTCTTCGTTAAGGGGTTTCAGTGACTTCATTAGCTGTGGTTGCTGATGTGTATATGGTTAAATCAGGATACATGGAAACACATGCTTTGTTTAATGCCAGTGGCAGGTCACTGGTAAAAATAGAAAAGAGTAGAGGGCCTGGAGAGCTGCCCTGTGGTACACCACACTTTACATGTTTGACATTAGAGAAGTTTCCATTAAAGAAAACCCTTTGTTTCTATTAGATATATAGCCATAACACAAGTTTTCTCAACAACAGGTTATGGTCAATAATATCAAAGGCTGCACTGAAATCTTACAGTACATTTCCCACTATCTTCTTATCAATTTTTTCAACTAATTATCTATCATTTGTGTCAGTGCAGTACATGTTGAGTGTCCTTCTCTATAAGCATCCTGAAAGTCTGTTGTTAATTTGTTTACAGAGAAATAGCATTGTATTTGGTCAAAATTTTCCAACAGTTTGCTAAGAGCTGACAGCAAGCTGATAGGTCTGCTGTTAGAACCAGTAAAGGCTGCTTTACCACTCTTGGGTAGCGGAATTACTTTGGCTTCCCTCCAGGCCTGAGGACAAAGACTTTCCTCTAGTCTCAGACTAAAGATATGACAGATAGGAGTGCCAATAGAGTCAGCTACCATCCTCAGTAGCTTCTTATCTAAGTTGTAGATGCCAGGAGGTTTGTCATTATTGATCTATAACTATTTTTCCACCTCTCCTACACTACATTTACAAAATTCAAACTTGCTTTTCTTTCATTATTTGTTTTTTATGCATGAATACGGTGGCTCACTCTTCATTGTTGGCATTTCCTGCCTAAGTTTGCCCACTTTGCCAATGAAGTAATCATTAAATTAATTGTCAACATCAAATGGTTTTGTGATGAATAAGCCATCTGATTCGATGAAAGTTTAATTTGTATTTCTGTCCATAATTTCATTTGAAGTACTCCAAAGTATTTTTCCATCATTCTTCATATCATTGATCTTGGCTTCATAATACAGTCTTCTTTTTGTTGAGTTTAGTCACATTCATTTCTCAATTTGCAGTAAATCAGCCAGTCAGACTTATTAGCCACTCCCTTTGCACCATCTCTTTCAACCATACAGTTTTTCAATTCCTCATTAAGCCATGGAGCCTTAACAGTTCTAACAGTCTGTTTCTTAACAGGTGCATGTTTATCAATAATTGGAAGAAGCAACATTATAAATGTATCAAGTGCATTGTCTGGATACTAATTATTAATCACATCAGACCAACAAACATTTTTTAACATCATCCACATAAGAGTCACAGCAAAACATTTTGTATGATCTCTTATACACTATTTTAGGCCTAGCTTTTGGAACATTGACTTTCCTGGATATAGCCACTATATTGTGATCACTGCATCCAATGGGTATTGATACAACTTTAGAACAAAGTTATACAGTATTAGTAAAAATGTGATCAATACATGTGGATGAGCTTGTTCCTGTAGTGTTTGTAAACACCCTGGTAGGTTGATTAATAACCTGAACCAGATTACAGGCTCTTGTTACAGTGAGAAGCTTCCTATTGAGTGGACAGCTTTATGAAAATACCAGTCGATATTCAGGTCTCCAAGAAAGTAGACCTCAAGCATTTCACACATATTATTTAGATACTGACCGTTAGCACTTGGATGCCTATAGCAACATCCCAAAAGAAAAGGCTTTAGATGTGCCATGTTAACCTGCAACCACAACACTTCAATAACACTTGACATGAGATATTCTCTAAGTATTACAGGGATATGGCTCTAAATATACATCACCTCCTCCGTTAACATTTCTGTCTCTTCTATAGATGTTACAGTTGAAGTCGGAGGTTTACATACACCTTAGCCAAATACATTTAAACTCAGATTTTCACAATTCCTGACATTTAATCCTACTAAAAAAATCCCTGTTTTAGGTCAGTTAGTATCACCACTTTATTTTAATGTGAATGTGAAATGTCAGAACAATAGTAGAGAGAATGATTTATTTCAGCTTTTATTTCTTCCATCACATTCCCAGTGGGTAAGAAGTTTACATACACTCAATTAGTACTTGGTAGCATTGGCCTTTTAAATTGTTTAACTTGCGACAAACGTTTTGGGTAGCCTTCCACAAGCTTCCCACAATAAGTTGGGTGAATTTTGGCCCATTCCTCCTTACAGAGCTGGTGTAACTGAGTCAGGTTTGTAGGCCTCCTTGCTCGCACATGCTTTTTCAGTTCTGCCCACAAATTTTCTAGAGTATTGAGGTCAGGGCTTTGTGATGGCCACTCCAATACCTTGACTTTGTTGTCCTTAAGCCATTTTCCCACAACTTTGTAAGTATGCTTGGGGTCATTGTCCATTTGGAAGACCCATTTGCGACCAAGCTTTAACTTCCTGACTTGAGATGTTGCTTCAATATATCCCATAATTTTCCTTCCTTATGATGCCATGTATTTTGTGAAGCACACCAGTCCCTCCTGCAGCAAAGCACCCCCACAACATGATGTTACCACCCTCGTGTTTCACGGTTGGGATGGTGTTCTTCGGCTTGCAAGCCTGCCCCTTTTTCTCCAAAAAGTACGATCTTTGTCCCAATGTGCAGTTGCAAACCGTAGTCTGGCTTTTTTATGGTGGTTCTGTAGCAGTGGCTTCTTCCTTGCTGAGCAGCCTTTCAGGTTATGACGACATAGGACTCGTTTTACTGTGGATATAGATACTTTTGTACCTGTTACTTCCAGCAGCTTCACAAGATCCTTTGCTGTTGTTCTGGGATGGATTTCCACTTTTCGCACCAAAGTACGTTCATCTCTAGGAGACAGAACGCGTCACCTTCCTGAGTGGTATGACGGCTGCATGGTCCCATGGTGTTTATACTTGCGTACTATTGTTTGTACAGATGAACGTGGTACCTTCAGGCATTTGGAAATTGCTCCCAAAGATGACCCAGACTACATTTTTGTTTCTGAGGTCTTGGCTGATTTCTTTTGATCATCCCACGATGTTAAGCAAAGAGGCACTGAGTTTGAAGGTAGGCCTTGAAATACATCCACAGGTACACCTCCAATTGACTCAAATTATGTAAATTAGCCTATCAGAAGCTTCTGAAGCCATGACATAATTTTCTGGAATTTTCCAAGCTGTTTAAAGGCACAGTCAGCTTAGTGTATGTAAAGTTCTGACCCACTGGAATTGTGATACAGTGAATTATGTGAAGTGAAATAATCTGTCTGTAAACAATTGTTGAAAAAATTATTTGTCATGCACAAAGTAGATGTCCTAACTGACTTGCCAAAACTATAGTTTGTTAACATGAAATATGTGGAGTGGTTGAAAAACACATTTTAATGACTCCAACCTAGGTGTATGTAAACTTTTGACTTCAACTGTATTTCCTTGTATTGTTATTGCTGTATCATCAAATGAATTATCTAAGTGAGTCTCAGAAATGGCTAATATATGAATGTTATCTGGCCTGGCTCTCTCATCCCTTCCAGGCCTCTGGGTGGTAGGGTGGAAAATAAGCCTGTCATAGCAGATGTAAGCAATGTCCCCACACTCTCTGGCAGCTTTCATGGCTGGGATAAGTTCTTTCCTTTTCTGGCGCACAGCTTCAGGATCATCCTTGTTGAGGAAGATACACATTCTTCTCAAGTTCTTGGCTCTTTCCAGAACAGCTACCTTGTCCTTGAACCTCAGGAACTTGACCATTATCAGCCTGGGCCTGTCACCTGGGCCGGTGGGGGGTTTTCCAGTCCTGTGGGCTCGCCCCACCTCAATCTTCCTGTGGTCCATCTTCAAGATCATTCCGCTCACTTTGTCCTCAGACTCCATCCAGGTCTCATGGAGATTCTGAAATTTCGTCCACTAACCTTGATTGTCCCTCGAGGTAGTCTGATTTATCTGTAATTTTTATAATGGATTCACACACAGAACTGATGGCCTCTCTCAATGACTTACAGATTGCTGTCATCTTGCTGTTTTCCCTTTTTCAACTCGTCGAGCTGACCCTGCGAGAACTGCAAACTGTTCTTCAGGTCCCGGACCTCTCTGGTCAGGTCATCCACTATTTTATTAGTTGAATCCACCAGTATTAGGACAAAACACTTGAAGCTTTTTTCTTTTTGTTCATTTAAAAGATCCTTAATGTGTGATAGACACCACTGTCCTCAACGGTACTCCCACCGGCTTTGATCTTTGTCATGGTAGCTGGCAATGTAGGTTACGCTGTTACTCCTCGCAGTTCCATACAGGGCAGGTCACAGAGAAAATTGAAAACAAACAGCAGGGATCTAGACAGCCACAAACCCGAGAGAATCCGTGGTTCCAGCCACAATGGATAATCGCGTCGCAGGTTGTGTTCAAGCCCTCAAGAAAACCCAGCTAGCTGGATAGGCAGCTAGCTAGCAGCTAGGCTAGCTGCTACGCCAAATAGCTCCTCAGATATTCAGGCCTTGGTCGGCAGGATCACTGGAAAGAGACTAGAAGTTCCAGGAACTGATGCCAACTGCAGTGTGGTATTCAAACTAAAACGTTAGCTAGCTACTGGTGACGGAAAGAGAAAGAAAACAGTTATCAGTTGAAGGTAACAGTATGCCACTGGGAGGACAGTAGCAGGTGACCCAACTGTAGTTTGTGACAACTAAGATTTCCCATTGTAGCCAATTTAATTTCAGAAATTCCAGTAGCGATTTTATATATTGAGTTTTAATCACTTAATAATTCAGAAACTAAATTTAAGTTACTTCTGAACTTTTAGTTGATCCTCTCACCTCATGAGGGAGAGATAATATCTTAAAGATGTGTGTTTATGGAAACAGAATTTCAAATCCACAAGGAAATGTTTCTTAAAGATATCCTAAACTAAATATAAGTGTTTATTAGTCAGCAGGGGTCTGTACTTCAACATCATTGTGTTTTGATATATTTCTAATAAGGCCAAGAAATCAAAGCTTTTGTTTATGTAACATTTTGAGGATGGAAAATTATTGAAAATGTATTTATGCCTTCAAGCTCCTGTGAGCTTCACATATTGGTGCTCATGGACCCATGCAAGTCACACATGCCCAAGAGGCCCCGCAACCTGGTCGTCACTTGTTACCACGGATACATTGTAGAAATAGGATGGGGTTTATGACTGTATCTTCTTAAAATGTGATTTTAAACCTAGCCACACTGCTAACTGTATGCCTGATCCTAACCGACATTAAGACCAAAAAGCATTTTGTTTTTAGAAATTGTTACGATATTGACTTTGTGATTGGGGTAACTAGTGGAAACGCCGCAAGTCAACCTCCGGCTTCTGCAAAATGTACGAACCTCTTGCCATTCCTCGGTATCGGACGAGAATCGCGCTCATGCATTGTCCTCTGCGAACTCACGTGACACCTTTAGTTCCAGTAGCTGTAGTTTCCGCCGCAATACCCTGTTTACTTTCTGGCTTTGAGACATTTTAAAACAAAACTGCATTGTCGTCTAAGTGTTTACAGATCTCTGCCACAGCTGCATTCGCTAACACCTCCATAATAGAGTATTTGAGTGTGGAAAACCATAGCTGTTGGTATTGTTAACGAATATTAGCCAAGTCCTGTCTCCTACGAATTAAAAGGCTGCCTAGGGCAAGGACGTGATGCTGTGCAGTTAAATTAGTAATATTTCGAGTACCATGGTCTTAAAGTCTAAATAACAACAATAAAAACGCTAAGGTGAACATTGTTCTTGGTCACTTTACGTCCGTCTACACTGAAGATAAATAATGTTATTGGTTGGCATCATAGCTCAAAGGTATATTTAAATGAAAAATGTATGCGTGCTTTTCTTAGAAGTACGGTACTGCTTATTATGTTACACATCAAATCTCCTATGACAAGTACTGTATCTTTCAAGCTGAGAGCAGACTTGTTTAGAAAGGACGGTGTGTCAGCAAGAATAGAGTAGAAAAGTAATATTACTTTATTCCATCTACATCACCTCAGTAAGGTAAATATTAAACTCCTTGTTCTAGCCTCGGTTTACAGTCTCTCTAAAAACAGGTATTTACTCAAGCCTGTTTCAAATTCCAAGTTAACGAGGGGCATGTGATTAATTATCCTCTTACCCCAAGACACTTCACACTATATTTAAGTATAGTTCCCAGATATCCCCAGCATACTTCTCAAGCCACACCGCTATGATTTCTCCCCTTTGTGGACACTCTTATGTCTGATAAGGCTAGTCAGGAAGGAGAAGCTCTTGTAACATAGTTTGCACTTGAAGGGCTTTTCCTTGGTGTGAACGGTCTGGTGCCTCTTCACATAATTTGCATCAGCGAAGCGCTTCCCACACGTGGGGCAGACATACGGCTTGTCAGCATCTGTCCTAATGCTCTGCCTCCCACGTTGTGATCCAATGACACCAGAGGAGGTAGACGCAGGTGCCACCACCCTCAGGTGGTTAGTCTTTGAGCTCCCTCCTTGACCTCTAGCCATTGTTTGGGTGTTGTTGGGATTGTGTGCTGTGTTATAAGCTAGGTAGCTCTTGTGATGAACACCCATTCTGACCCTGTCTGTATTGGTGGGGTAACCATGAGGTAACTGAGGAAGGCTAGACCCAGGTCCATGCTTTCTATTAACCCATTCACCAGGCATTAGATGTGTCCCTGAAGGAGAAGACAGACTTGCTGATAGACTACCACCAGAGGGGTCTCCCACCAGTCTCTGTGAAGGCTGAAGCCCAGGGTGACCTGCTCTGTTCATCATGGATACTGTGGTGTTTGTATCATAGGAACAGGAGGGTCTATCTCTATCAGCCCCAGGCCCTGCTCCATCCCTGCACTGAGACTGTGAAGAGAAGGGTCTGGTCTGCAGACTGGATCCCTGACTGGAGCCTTTGTTTCTTTGATAACCACCAGGACTGAGGTTGTTCAGTCCACCTGTCCACTGGTTTTGTTCTGTGTGGTGGTGGAGTCTCTGTCCCTTGTGGTTCAGGCCTGGTTTTGAGCCGGGAAGGAAGAGCGACGGCTCCGGATCTAGGGTTCTGATCCGGGGCCAGGCTTTGTGACCAGCCACCTCAGAGGTCCAGTCTCTCCCGCAAGCAACACCAGATATCAACTGGTCCTCTGTAAACTGAACAGAAAAGCATAAAGGTTTATATAAGAAACTCTTTGCTGTATACACAGAGACATGATATTATAAAATGTTAACCACAGTCAAACATCTCGAACACTGATTGAAGTACCTAACAATATGGAGCCATTGGAGTTTATTATAAAAACATTTCCATATGTGTTGATTCAAGAATTAGTATTATGTTTTGGTTAGACTGAGACAGGAAACTCAATCCCTGCAATGATATATAGTCAGAGTAAATTTTGTATTTAATTTAAACAAAATGGTCTTACACTCAACTTTGAGGTACAGTACTTTTATTGCACAAAATGATACGTGACAAGTAGAATAACTTTTCTCACTATGGTAACACTTTATATTTTCTGTAAATGTGGTACCCTCACAGTGATAAAATGCATTTTAGAATACTTTGGAAAACGTAAAACTTCACACACAGCTTCACCACTTCATGTCAAGTAAACATGAATTAAGGCACTATAATTTCCTCATTATAAAACACCAGCATCAAAACAGGACAAGTGTCACTTTTCATTAGTGAAACGTTTTTTACAGACACCATCACCATATAATTTACTCTACCTCATCATACTCATTATTTCCTCAGTTCACCTCATCCAGTTCCATATACATCCAAAACCAACAGAATTAACTACAAACTAACTACTACTACATTACATGTCAGTATACTCTATACATGGGCCCTGTGCATTTTCTGCTGGTGTATCCTGAGGTAGCTCCTCTCTGAGAACCTCTTCCCACAGTGCATACAGGCGAACGGCCTCTCTCCCGTGTGGACCTTCAGGTGCATCTTCAGCTGGTGCTGGTGAGAGAACCTCTTCTCACACTGGGGGCAGCTGTAGGGTTTCTCCCCTGTGTGGACCCTCTGGTGCCTCTTCAGGCTGGACGATTGGGAGAAACTGCCCCGGCACAGGTGGCAAACAAATGGTTTCTCCCCCGTGTGAATCCTCTGGTGAATCTCCACCTGTTGGGGGAAACTGAAGGCTTTCCCACAGAAAGAACACGGGAAGCGCTTCTCTGTGGTGCAGCCACCTTTACTGATTCCGTCTCTACTTCTGTCATCTGTCAATCGGCTTGTGTAGCTATTTAGTGTTGAGGCACTGACATTGTCGGGGGTCTGGTTTAACATTTGGAAAGTGTGGGGAGGACGAAGGCCAGGAAGTGTCTGTGTTGTCACAGGATCCATGTTCCATTTGATAGATCCTATAGAAGGCAGGCTGAAGGCAGAACCTGTTAGGTGGTTAACCTGAGGTGCTAGCAGTCTCTCTGAATCACAACTATAGGAGCAGGATGGAGCATCGCTAGCCAAGTCTGTGTCTGTTCTTTCAAGCCACATACCTCCCTGTCCCCGCAGACCAAATCGACGCCTCACTCTTGTCTCTGACAATATGTTGTCTTGGAGACTAAGTTTGGTCGTTGTTTTGTGTTCGACTGTCTGTTTCTGGTTAACAGTGTTGTTCCCCAGCCCAGAGTTGATGATGCTGTCCCATCCACTGACCTCCACTATGTCGCTACTGGTCCTGGCCTGCTCCATGATGTTGTCCCCTGGAGCCTTGGCTGCACCGGTCGGGGTCTGGAAATCCAAGATGGCCACCCAGTCTCCTCTGTTATCCTCCAGCCAATCACCTGGAGGTTACAAAATAGACTACAAACATGGCACAGAAAACTGTACATATGAAGTTTTTTTTTTTTGTCAATTTCCTGGTGAAGTTCGTACATGTGTGGGTTTTAGTATGTAAACATACATTGTACTGATTTCATTTTATTGAATGAAGAGAAAATAATAGCCAGGCGTATCCCAATGAAGTAGCTATAGCTATTATGTTCTGTATATTTAGGTCTCTCTTACCTTGCTCCCCCATCTTTAGTCCACTCAGCAGATCAATGCTCTCTGGTCCATCTTCTATTGTCTCCTCTTTGACTATCAGCAGATCAGGCTTTCCATCCTCCATGTCTACTGACTGTAAGAGATACAGAGTGAGAGGATGTTGAATCAAGAAATCTGATATGAGCACCGTGCTATGGAGCATCTTCTGATTGGGCAATGAGGGATTGATGTGATACTATGCAAACGTGTTATTTGAATTGATTATATGACACTCTAATGGTTTGATAATTGAAAGGCATGGTCCTACACGTAAGACAAAATGAATCAAGACCTGGGCCCTTATCCATAAAGAGTCTCAGAGTGGGAGTGCTGATTGAGGATCGGGTCCCCACTTGTCTATATAATCTTAGTCATTATGATCTAAAAGGCTAATTGAATCCATTGATCAGTACTCCTACTCTGAGAGGCTTTGTGGATCCGGGCACTGAACGAATACCATTCAGACAGTAGTTTACTGTGGGCTTACCTCCGTGAGACTGTGTGTGTTCTTGTGCTGCTCAGCTGGTTCCTCTGTGGGTTCAGGAAGAGGTGTAGTCCGGTTGTCCTCCATGACCATGGTCCCCTCAGGGTTCCCCAGACCATCCTCACACCCCTCCTCCTTCACCAGCAGCACCTCTGGACCCTCCTCCTCCTGGAAGAGAGAGGTGATACAGATTACAGACATACACTCCCTCAGTTATGCACACACAGATAAAACACACTTTCAACATGGAGTGTTCACCCATCCACACCATGTCCTATACTGTAGTTACAGAATAACTTCATTGTTGTTAAACACGTCATGGTGGACATAAATATGATGTTGTGGGTAAATATGAGTCAGCTATGATAAGTCATCATCAGACAAACCTGACTAAACTATTTTGACGTGTACAGTAGGTGTTAGTTAGTGTGTGGGTCTAGAGTCAATGAAAGTCTTTGAATGAAAAGTTCCGATTTTGTTTATTAAAACAACATGAAAACCACACATATACCTCAACAAAAAAATCTGCATGAACATGATAAACTGAATTAATTTTCTCATGAAGTGCCTTCTGACAATTTGAACATCATATAGCCTACACAGCACAAACAATATGAAACAGACTTGTAGACTAGTCTTATATACCACACAATCTGTGGATATTTTCTGCTGACAACATTTAAAATAAATGTTTTAAATTCATGTAGGGTTTGATCTTCATGTCAGAAGCTATCATGTGGAATGGTTACTTTATATGTTATAGAGTGGAATGGTTTTTCTGCTGGTGTATCCTGAGGTATCTCCTCTCTGAGAACCTCTTCCCGCAGTGATTACAGGCGAACGCCCTCTCTCCTGTGTGGACCTTCAGGTGCATCTTCAGGTGGTCCTGGCGGGAGAACCTCTTCTCACACTGGGTACAGCTGAAGGGTTTCTCTCCTGTGTGGACCCTCTGGTGCCTCTCTACTTTCTGGAGGCAGCTGAAGCCTTTGTTACAGAACATGCAGAGGAACCGTTTCTCTTTAATATTGCCTGATGTGGCTCCCCTTCTCTGAGCCTGGGCTCTAGCCCTGTCATTTGAGTTCAATACATCATCAAAACGGACACGGCCGTGTGACTCGGAGGGCCCCATTGATGTGGACACTGGGTTTCGATCCCTGAACGCGTGTAAAGGGGAGCGGGTGGCAACATTTAGATCGGTCTCTAAGCTTTCCCTGTAATCTAAGAAATCTCTGCCCTGTGAGTGTCCATCTCCAAGGTGACTATCTGCATTCCATGTGGGAGGAGCATCGCCCTCTACTTTCACAGTCACTTCATCTACCACTATAACCTCCCCTTTCTTATCAAGGCAGCCTTCAGAGTATACACTACTACTGTAATGGTTCCTGTCCCCTCTAGACAGAACCGTCTGTGTCTCTAAACCCAAGGGCATGTTGCCAGGGTCCATTTTTGTAACGTAAGAATAAGACGGATCATCACCACCAGTGTCTAACACGTCACTATCACCATAGGAATTAACCATCTTCTGCCTATGGTGAAATACCGGTAAATACTCTGAGCAGGGAGCAGGAGGACAGCCCAGTCTCCCTAGCCCCAATCTCTCTGGGTATGATCCTTTGTGTAAGAGCCTGTGTGTTACAGTTAAAGTCTTGGTCTCTGCCTCTGACTTGAGGACGGCGTTCAGCGTTCCACTGACCTCCGTGATGCTGCGTTGGGCGCTGGGCTGCGCTGGGGTGGTAGTGGGGTCCTCTGTGGCTACAGGGGGCTCTCCAGACGCTCCAGTCTGGATGTCTCTGCTGTGCCGTGGGTCCTCCTCTCCTTCAGACCTCTCCTGCTTGAACCCAGGACCTGCAGCCTCTGCATCTGCAGACTGACACAAGAAGATAATGTTGTAGGGAAGTCTCATAAGCTTCCCTATGGCAGATAAATGAGGATGTACATGTAATCAAGTGAATAGCTGAGGGTAGCCTTTCTGAAACAAACAGGCTACATTTGATTTCCAAAGTAATTGTAATTTGTAATGCAACACTATTACACTAACCTCTATCATGATAATGTGCTGGGTTGAGGTTCCAGTCCCCTCATCAACAGTGATTTGTTGGTCATCTCTCCATGTATTGTGTCCTGCTGGCTTCACAAAGCTCCTGTGGCCTCCAGTGAGATGTCCTTCACCTGAGAGAGTGATTGGGGGCAAAGATGTGGTTAGCTACTGTCAATGCTATATTGTACACTTAACAATGTCTACAACTGGCAAGGATGTAACATAACTTCTTGATATACCATTTATTGCACTGATCAATGTATTATGCATCATATTGTTTTGAGTAAATAATAGCCATGCAGTAAATCAATACATTTGTTTAGAATATTATATTGTCTATATATGCAAGATTACGAAGTAATCGGGTTAATTATTACATACAATCCAAAAACTGACCAATAACCAATTCTGGGTAATACATCTTAACACAGACGGTAACTGCGTTATACATGATCCACGACAGGCCACGCAGCTAAATGTACCTCTTGAAATTCCTCTGTATCGATCGAGGATCTTGACACTACTGGGACGACTGGTGAGGACGCGCTCTCGTGCTGTCCTCTCTGCACGTTCCCGTGCCACCTTCAGTTCCAGTAGTTTCCTCCGCAATGTCCTGTTTTCTTTCCGGCTTTGAGTTATTTCCAAACGAAACACTGCATAGTCGTCGTCTACGAGTTTACAGATCTCTGCCACGGCTGCATTTGCCAGCACCTCCATGATGGAGGCTATTTGAGTGTGAAAAACCATACAGTTAGCCATTGTTAGCAGCTAGCTAGCGTTACGTAGAGATCTATCTAGTCCCGTCTCTAGCGCGAATTAAGCACTACATGGGGTAAGTATTCGATGCTGTGCAGTTAAATTAATCATATTATGAGTTCCATGTTGTTAATAAACGTCTAAATACAAAAAACGCTAACGTGGAAATTGTTTCTTGGTCACTGTTCACTCCCTTTACTTCTTCGTATGCGTTTCCGGTAGGCTAGAAGCTTTGTTGCGTAGACTAATGCTGCAGCGTTTTACAGGATCGGAGTGTGAATTGCACTATTTGTCACAAAAAAAGGGGGGGTGGGGGGGCAAATGAACTGCACCAGCTAACCCTACACATACACTGAGTGTACAACACATTAGGAACACCTTCCTAATATTGAGTTGCACCCTCAGAACAGCCTCAATACGTCAGCCATGGACTGCAAGATGTTGAAAGTGTTCCACAGGGATGCTGTCCTATGTTGATTTCAATGCGTCCCACATTTGTGTCAAGTTCGCTGGATGTTTTTTGGGTGGTGGACCATTAATGATTCCCACGGTTAACTGTTGAGTGTGAAAAATACAGCAGTGTTGTGGTTCTTGACACGAACCGGTGTGCCTGGCACCTACTACTATACCCCGTTCAAAGACACTTAAATCTTTTGTTGCCCGTTCACCCTCTGAATGGCACCCACACATGTCTCAAGGCTTAAAAATCCTTCTTTAACCTGTCTCCTCCCCTTCATCTACACTGATTATGTGGATTTAACAGGTGATATTATTACAGGATAATAGCTTTCATCTGGTCAGTCTATGTCATGGAAAGGGAAGTGTCCTAATGTTTTGTACACTTAGTGTATATACCACTATACCCCAAAAATCCATTACTTGAACCCAACCAGATCCTACTTCAGGCCAACAGCCTGGGCGGATGGAACCCCTATTGCCTTCTCTTAAAACCCCCTGTAGATATTCTACGCTAAAAATCTCTATTTTTTGGTGCAGTACAATTCAGTGCAGTACAATTAATAACCATAGCGCCCTACCTTACTGATACTCATCCTCTCTGGATCTCTCTATTCAGGCCTACTCACTGGGGGTGCTGCCAGTTGAATTACTCACCCTTGGGCTATCCTCTACTATCTTCACTGCCTCAGCATAAAAACTATCTCAACCTGTCTCTCTCTCACAGGGCACTTCTGATCCCCAGCTGCATGGGCGCCCCCACAGTTGACACAAAATACTTTCTCTATCCCAACTTTACACTCCCTCTGGCTCCCTATCTCCACACTGTTGCAACATGTTGGAATCCTTGGCACCAAAAGCACTGTAGTGTAGTAGGCCCTCACAGAATAGCAAATATTAACCTTACCAGGTAGAAACTCTGTGTCAAAGCTCAACAAGACAGACAGGCTATTCTGAGTCGCGCCATTGCCACAGGGTCTAAATCTCAGCATACGGCGCGCACCACAAACACCAGGAATATTATTTTTTTCATTTGATCCACCTTTACTCTACGCCTCCCCATTGATCGCTCCTTTGAGAAAGCAAAGCACGACACAGGTTGATCCCAGAGGCGCGTGACGTGGTTCGCTCACTGCCTCTGGGCGGAGGATGCAAAAATAAATATTTATAAAATTCCACCCAATCTTTGACAGGTCACATTTTGTCCTTTTAAATAGCTTGAAACAACATGGTCCGGCCGAATAGCAGGGATCCACTTTTTCCAAAAAAGGTCACTCCTACCGGTCCAAAATCATCTCTGGTAGGATTCACAGAGCAAACGTTAGAAGTCTCTACCACACCTGTTGCCGCAGGTACTTCATCCTGGTCAGGCTAATTCTTTTAACACCATTACCAGGTATATATTTGGAAGATGTAGGTTTGAGCCTGGTGCCTTCCCATTCTTCCGTGTCTGCGCCATAACTCAGAGAGAACTAGATAAATCAAGACACCCCATTTCTGTTTTAAATTGAAGAGAAAGGATCTTATTGGTTGGCATCATAGTTCAAAGGGTGTGGTTAAATGAAAAATGTATGCACACTGTTCTTTGAAATACGCTACTTCTTATTACATTACACATCAAATCTCCTATGATCAGTATCTTTCAATCTCAGAGCACACTCGTTTAGAAAAAATAAGGTAGAAAATAATAGAACGACTTTATTTCATCTACATCACCTCAGTAAGGTAAATATTAATATGTCCTTGTTCTAGCCTAGTTTTAGTCTCTAAAAACAGGTATTTACACGAGCCTGTTTCAAATTAAACGTTAGCAAAGGGTTCATGCTGGGTATGTGGTTGATTACCCTCTTACCTCAAGACACTTCACATGATAACTATAATATGTCAGATAAATATATATATATATATATATATATATTTTACCTTTAACTTAAATTACCTAGAAATGCTTAACCTTCAATTTTTTTAAATATTCCATACACTACCTGTCAAAAGTTTTAGAACACCTACTCATTCAAGGGTTTTTCTTCATTTTATTATTATTTTTTACATTTTATACATTGTAGAATAATAGTGAAGACATCAAAACTATGAAATAACACATATGGAATCATATAGTAACCAAAAAAGTGTTAAACAAATCAAATAGCCACCCTTTGCCTTAATGACAACTTTGCATGCTGTTGGCATTCTCTCAACCAGCTTCATGAGGTAGTCACCTGGAACACATTTCAATTAACAGGTGTGCCTTCATAAGTTAATTTGTGGAATTCCTTTCCTTCTTAATGCGTTTGAGCCAATAGTTTGCGTTGTGACATGGTAGGGGGGTGTATACAGAAGATAGCCCTATTTGGTTAAAAAAAACAAGTCCATATTATGGCAAGAACAGCTTAAATAAGCAAAGAGAAATGACAGTCCATCATTCCTTTAAGAAATGAAGGTCAGTCAATATTTTTTTTATTTAGCCTTTATTTAACCAGGAAAGGCTCATTGAGATTAAAATATATTTTTCAAGAGCGCCCTGGCCAAGATAGGCAGCACCGAGTCATTACAAAAAAATTACAGACAGACAACATGAGAAACTACATGTAATCTAGTAAAAACCATTGAATTCACGAGAGTATAAAACAGCAAATTAAAAACATTGACAGGTCAGGGAATCAGCCTCAAAATCCTTCATCAGTGATTTAAAAACACCAATCGGGACAAGTTCTTCCAATATGGAACATTTCAAGAACTTTGAAAGTTTCTTCAAGTAGTCACAAAAACCATCAGGCGCTATGATGAAACTGGCTCTCATGAGGACCGCCACAGGAATGGAAGACCCAGAGTTTCAATCATAAAAATAGAATTCACAGAGTGGACCTATTCCTTCAGACCACAGCAATTGAGTTGATACACCACTTGAAATTTAAATTGAATAGGAATCAAATCAAATTTGATTGGTCACATTACACATGATTAGCAGATGTTATTGTGGGTGTAGTGAAATGCTTGTGCTTCTAGCTCCGACAGTGGAGTTATATCTAACAAGTATTATATAACAAATCACGCAACATATACCCAATACACACAAATCAAAATAGGAATGAATTAAGACTATGTACATTAGGACGAGCAATGTCAGATCGGAACGGACTAAGATACAGTAGAATAGTATAGAATACAGTATATACATATGAGATGAGTAATACAAGATATGTAAACATTATTAAGTGACTAAGATACTGTATAATAGTATAGAATACAGTATATACATATGAGATTAGTAATACCAGATATCTTAACATTATTAAAGTGACTAGTGTTCCATTCCTTAAAGTGGCAAGTGATTTTTAGTCTATGCTTATTGGCAGCAGCCTCTAATGTGCTAGTGATGGCTGTTTAACAGTCTGATGGCCTTGATAGAAGCTATTTTTCAGTCTCTCAGTCCCAGCTTTGATGCCCCTGTACTGACCCCGCCTTCTGGACGATAGCGGGGTGAACAGGCAGTGGCTCAGATGGTTGATGTCCTTGATGATCTTTTTGGCCTTCCTGTGACATCGGGTGCTAGAGGGCGGGTAGTTTGCCCTCGGTAGTGCATTGGGCAGACCGCACCACCCTCTGGAGAACCTTGCGGTTGCAGGCGGTGCCGTTGCCGTACCAGGCGGTGACGCAGCCCGACAGGATGCTTTCAATTGTGCATCTGTAAAAGTTTGAGGGGTTTAGGTGACAAGCCAAATTTCTTTAGCCTCCTGAGGTTGAAGAGGTTCTGTTGTTCCTTCTTTACCACACTGTCTGTGTGGGTGGTCCATTTCAGTTTGTCAGTGATGTGTACGCCAAGGAACTTGAAGATTTCCACCTTCTCCACTGCGGTCCCTTTGGTGTAGATAGGGGGGTGAACCCTCAGCTGTTTCCTGAAGTCCACGATCCTGAAATGTCCATGAAATGTTAATAACCTCTTAAAGCGGTAGCCTTACTTCTCACTGACACACTCGTATACAGTGTCTCTTCCGCCCGTGTGAAGTAGGATGTGAAATCCGACACCACTTTTAGCTCTGATCTCCTTCCTACTATTTCATTCACTCTTCTGACTGTCCATCAACTCCTGGCTGAACCCTACGTCACAGCCACTAGCAGCTGGGGAGAGTGGTTTCGTCACTCTAGCACAGTGGTTCCCATCATTTTCCGGGTATTGTTCCACAAACTGAATATTGCTCTGCCCGGAGTACCCCTGAAGTACCCCCTCATGTGCATTTTACCAGTAAGTCTATGGTCTCGTGAGTCTTCTAAAGTACCCCCTGTGGATAGGCCAAGTACCCCCAGGGGTCCTTGTACCCCTGGTTGGGAACCACTGCTCTAGGACATTCAGAGATTGATTTATAGCCAACTTTATCAAAGTAATTGAAAATAATTTATAGATTTTAAACAAAAAACACATTGTTTGTCATAAAAGGACAAGGTTAATATTAGATGTAATGCGAGTCCCCAACAAGTTCAGAAAGCCGATCTTTGGTCCTCAGCCTGTTTGACTCCATGAATGTGTGTGTTAGTTAGCTAACTTTTGCTTGTGTCCAGAGATGTCTGTCTTGATGCTTTTTCCAGGTAAAAAAAAGGAGGTAGCAAAAGAATACACACCAAGATTTCTGAATTTGTGCATTGCTCATGCTTTCAACATGTCGGAGCCCGGGGAAGACACGTTTCTGAGGTCAGCAGGACAATTATGAGATGGAGTTGTGTCGAGATGCCACCCGGCCGCTTGCACAGCCGGGAGAAGAGGAATATTGGAACAGGGACACGGAAAGGTGTATTTCGGAGGTGGAATGGAGGAGGAAAAAGAGGTCGACGAGAATGAGGAAAGCAACGGTTGCATATGATGAAGATGGCGATTTTAAAAGGGGAGATGGTGTCAAAGAAGACTTGGGTCACGTACAAACAGAGTAAGATGTCCAACAGACCGAGTTCTGGAGATGAAATGGAAGTGAATGAAGCTGAGTTAAGTGAGGTGGAAGGCGTGGTGAAGATCTCGGAGCCCGAACCTGGCATCGATGGACAATACAAAGAAGAATCTGGTCCAGTAGGAGTGACATTTTTGGAGAAAGTGGATCCTTTTCACGGATCCTTTTGTGGTTTCAAGATGGGTGGGAAAGGAGTTGGGTGCAGTTGAATCAGTGATAATAGCCTATAGTGGACTTGTGATATTTGTTTGTGTTTCTTCTGCCCAGGGGGAGTGGGCGCTCCGTGTAACGCAACTTGGGTCAAGTTCTTTCGTGCTTTGCTCTTAGGAACAGGGCACTATTGAAAGGAGTGATTTCTGGGGTAGCGTTGAGTGTAGAGAAATTCAAGTTGAAGATTCCTGGTGTGACGCCCACCGCTTGTTGCGATGCAGACTCGGTGGTGAGCGTGGTGCAAGATGCAGACTCGGTGGTGAGCGTGGTGCAACAGAGGGGTCACTGTCAGTCCTTTTGAATCAGAGTCTTTACCCAACAAATTCATGTTAGGTTGTATCAGTTATCCTGTTAGCGTTTTTTTTCCAAATCCACTACGTTGTTTTAGGCGCAATGTTTATGGTCATGTTACAGCAGTGTGTAGGAGGGAGATTCCTAGATGTGGGAAGTGTCCAGGAGGGCATGGGACAGAGAATTGTGTAGTTCCGGTGGATAAAGTTCTGTGCGTCAACTGTAGGGTGCACATGATTCTGGGGATCTGACGTGTCCGGTGCAAGAGAGGCACGTTGAGGAAGGTCAGAGTAGTGCAGAAGTTGTCATATGCTGAGGTAGTGAAGAAAGTACAGGAGGATGGGTCAAGGGTGAGGGATCCTGAGAGGATCCCTGTGAGTAGTAGATCTGTGCCAGCACAGAGGGGTAGGCCAACGAGTGATATATGTTTAGGGAAGGCTGGCTTCTTAGCGTTCATAGCAATGGTTATCAACTAGCATAGCAGTGGTTATCATACCTCAGAAATGGAATGTAAATCACTGAAAAAAAGATGTGGTGGTGGCAGCTGCAGAGGGGTACTTGGGTATATGAGATTTGTCTTTAGAAGAGTTTTGGTTTTGATTTTATTAGTATCTCTTTTAGTGTTTTAGTCCCCATTTGGACTAATCTTCCAAGAGTCCTTAACATTAAAATACAATTTATAATACAAACACACTTTCACATATAACACACTATTACAAACATACATAATACACTAGCATAATGACCCAAGGGTGTGTTGAGTGATGGTGTCACATCCTCCCAGGCCGTTGGCATGGTGCAGGAGAAGATAGGGTCAAAGTAGTGGAATGGGGTAGTGGGTTTTTAATGATCCTAGAGAAAATTTGAACAAAATGTCTGCTCCCACATCTGTGAACGTCACACAGAGCTCTAGCTTGGTTTCCTGAACTACTTCTTCTTCGGTGGAGTTTAACTGCGGTTGGCATCCAGTATGTTGCATTACCACCCCCAACTGGACTATAGTATAAATCCATTATCCTTTATCACTAAACATACAAATATATATTTTACAGTTACAAGCAAGGTGAACTCTTATAGTAGTCATTTGATTATACTCTATTTAGAAAGCATACAAGTCATTTCAAGCCTTACTAATACAGTTTTGTTGACTAGGAAATGCATCATCAAAAATATTTCATATTTGTATTGTGTACTTGAGTTTGTGTTTTCCAAAAGGCACTACACCACAGCAATTTACAGTAATTTTTTGCAGAAATGTGTGATTTGAACCTTTCTTGGAGTATGCAGCATTACTAGTTATTGTTTATGGCCCTCATGATAAATTATTACTTTGTGGGATTACGTAGATTATTTAGTGACATTTCACTGGTTTTAACTTCTAATTACTACCACAAAGATGGCAACCGGTTCACCCACAGTCAAATGTCAACTTAAATGGTCATGTCTATTTTTATTGGCTGTATTTCTATGATTTCGCGAGTGGATTGCCCAACAATCACTCATATAGCAAAAGGTGTGTACATGAACAGAATTATAATTTGAATGTGAACATCTTCATCATCAAGTAACAATAGTCTGCTGACAGGTGACATTAGGTAGGCCATTGTTACTTTCATGTTGATGGGCTGTTTTTCTATGCTTATCTGAGGGGCTAATCTGTAAATCATTTATGACAAAGTAGTCCTAATGCCAGCCATTTTGAGATGTGTCCCTTATCATAAAGTTGTTTCTCGTGTCCCTGTGACAGACTGTAATGCCTGTTCTGTCTGTGCTCATATATTTTGTTTGTCCACAGGTCTCACAGACGATTGATGTGCTCGCAAAACTTTGAGACTGTGAGGGAGTGAAGTACAGAAGAACAAGTGTCATCAACCACCTCTATTGGCCTTCATCAACCTCAGTCTGGCAAAGAAACAGTGCCAAAGTGGACATCAGCTGAAAATCACATACAAAACACCTACACCCATGACAATGCCCTCTACCCAAACTGTCTCCATGGAGCCCTTGAGGAACGCAAATGGCTAAAACCAGGTATGTATATCTTAAGTATGTTTATTAAGCTGTTTGTTTTCTATAATAATTTCAGCCTTACAAATCTCAATTTTGCTCAACAGGCACCAAGGCTGGGGAAACACTGCCTGCCATCATACTGAACACACGCCTCCTGAAAGATGTGAAGAAGATTAGCCCTCTATACCAGACCTTTGCAATTGAGGACTTCCACAGGCTGATTTTGATTTTTGCACCCAATAATTCGATTTATTCCTTCCCTGGCATGCTGTGCAGGTAACCATGCATATTTTTACATCTCTCTACATTTGTAGACTGTTGCTTGCTGCAATGCATTGGAAAGAGAATGCCAACTGGCCACCAGCAACAACTGCTGCAGGGGAGCTGAGATACGAGATACATTTCCCCAATGTTCAAGAAAGGGGAATATTCTGTTTCATGTATTTGGGAAGTTCTATTTCATCCCGCCACAAATACTTTCAACCCAAATAAATACTGTTTATTTCAAATATAGACAGTACTGTACTTGTTTGAAACATTTTTTTGGCTTGTATGCAGGGCCGGCCACTAAAATTGTTTAGTCGCCCCCCTCGACGGCAGAGAAAAATGTACATTTTAATATAAATTTCCTGCAATTCTACTCGTTTTGCCATGGGTCGTAGAGAAAATGTTGCAGTTTTAAAGCACGTTTTCTGCAGTTCTAAACATTTTTGCCATGGGGCGGAGAGAAAATGTAGCAATTTTATAACAAATTTCCTGCAATTCCACTTTTTTTCCCCCATGATTTATTCAATGTTAATGATATACAGTTGAAGTCGGAAGTTTACATACACCTTAGCCAAATACATTTAAACTATTTTTTTTCACAATTCCTGACATTTAATCCGAGTAAAAATTCCCTGTCTTAAGTCAGTTTGGATCAGCACTTTATTTTAAGAATGTGAAATGTCAGAATAATAGTAGAAATAATTATTTATTTCAGCTTTTATTTCTTTCATCACATTCCCATTAGGTCAGAAGTTTACATACTTCCCACAATAAGTTGGGTGAATTTTGGCCATTTCCTCCTGACAGAGCTGGTGTAACTGAGTCAGGTTTGTAGGCCTCCTTGCTCACACATGCTTTTTCAGTTCTGCCCACAAATATTCTATAGGATTGAGGTCAGGGCTTTGTGATGGCCACTCCAATACCTTGACTTTGTTGGCCTTAAAGCCATTTTGCCACAACTTTGGAAGTATGCTCGGGGTCATTGTCCATTTGGAAGACCCATTTTTATTTTTATTTAACCAGGTAAGCTAGTTGAGAACAAGTTCTCATTTACAACTGCGACCTGGCCAAAATAAAGCAAAGCAGTGTGACAGAAACAACAACACAGAGTTACATGGAATAAACAAGCGTACAGTCAACACAATAGAAAAAAATTAAAGTCTATATACAGTGTGTGCAAATTGCATGAGGAGGTATGGCAATAAATAGGCCATAGTAGCAAAGTAATTACAATTTAGCAGATTAACACTGGAGTGATAGATGAGCAGATGATGGTGTGTAAGTAGTGATACTGGTGTGCAAAAGAGCAGCAAAGTAAATAAAAACAATATGGGGATGAGGTAGGTAGATTGGGTGGGCTATTTACAGATGGACTATGTACAGCTGCAGCGATCGGTTAGCTGCTCAGATAGCTGATGTTTAAAGTTAGTGAGGGAAATGTAAGTCTCCAGCTTCAGCGATTTTTGCAATTCATTCCAGTAACTTGCAGCAGAGAACTGGAAGGAAAGGCGGCCAAAATAGGTGTTGGCTTTGGGGATGAGTGTGTGTTGTCATCGTGACCAGTGAGCTAAGGCGGAGCTTTACCTAGCATAGACTTGTAGATGACCTGGAGCCAGTGGGTATGACGACGAATATGTAGCGAGGGCCAGCCGACTAGAGCATACAGGTTGCAGTGGTGGGTGGTATAAGGCGCTTTGGTAATAACACGGATGACACTGTGATAGACTGCATCCAATCTGCTGAGTAGAGTATTGGAAGCTATTTTGTAGATGACATCGCCGAAGTTGAGGATCGGTAGGATAGTCAGTTTTACCAGGGTATGTTTGGCGGCGTGAGTGAAGGAGGCCTTGTTGCGAAATAGAAAGACGATTCTAGATTTGATTTTGGATTGGATATGTTTGATATGAGTCTAGAGGAGAGTTTACAGTCTAACCAGACACCTAGGTATTTGTAGTTGTCCACGTATTCTAGGTTAGAACCGTCCAGAGTAGTGATGCTAGTCGGGCGGGTGGGTGCGGGCAGTGAATGGTTGAAAAGCATGCATTTGGATTTGCTAGCGTTTAAGAGCAGTTGGAGGCCACGGAAGGAGTGTTGTATGGCACTGAAGCTCGTTTGGAGGTTAGTTAACACAGTGTCCAAAGAAGGGCCAGATGTATACAGAATGGTGTAGTCTGCATATAGGTGGATCATGGAATCACCCGCAGCAAGAGCGACATCGTTATTGTATACAGAGAAAAGAGTCGGCCCGAGAATTGAACCCTGTGGTGCCCCCATAGAGACTGCCAGAGGTCCGGACAACAGACTGCGAAGTAGTTGGTGAACCAGGCGAGGCAGTCATTTGAGAAACCAAGGCTATTGAGTCTGCCAATAAGAATACAGTGATTGACAGAGTCGAAAGCCTTGGCCAGGCCGATGAAGACGGCTGCACAGTACTGTCTTTTATCGATGGCGGTTATTTTTTTATTTTTTTTTAACCTTTATTTTACTAGGCAAGTCAGTTAAGAACGAATTCTTATTTACAATGACGGCCTAGGAGCAGTGGGTTAACTGCCTGTTCAGGGGCAGAACGACAGATTTGTACCTTGTCAGCTCGGGGGTTTGAACTTGCAAACTTCCGGTTACTAGTCCAACGCTCTATAACCACTAGGCTACCCTGCCGCCCCAGTTATGATATTGTTTAGTACCTTGAGCTTGGCTGAGGTTCACCCGTGACCAGCTCGGAAACCGGATTGCACAGCGGAGAAGGTACGGTGGGATTCGAAATGGTCAGTGATCTGTTTATTAACTTGGCTTTCAAAGACTTTAGAAAGGCAGGGCAGGATGGATATAGGTCTGTAGCAGTTTGGGGGGATGAAGAGGGGGATGACCGCGGCAGCTTTCCAATCTTTAAGGATCTCGGACGAAATGAGAGGTTGAACAGACTGGTAATAAGGGGTTGCAATAATGGTGGCAGATAATTTTAGAAAGAAAGGGTCCAGATTGTCTAGCCCAGCTGATTTGTACGGGTCCAGGTTTTGCAGCTCTTTCAGAACATCTGCGATCTGGATTTGGGTGAAGGAGAAGCTGGGGAGGCTCGGGCAAGTAGATGTGAGGGGTGCGGAGCTGTTTGCCAGGGTTGGGGTAGCTTGGAAAAAAGCATGGCCAGCCGTAGAGAAATGTTGATTATCATGGATTCATCGGTGGTGACCGTGTCGTCTAGCCTCAGTGCAGTGGGTAGCTGGGAGGAGGTGCTCTTGTTCTCCATGGACTTTACAGTGTCCCAAAACTTTTTGGAGTTAGAGCTACAGGATGCAAATTTCTGTTTGAAAAAGCTAACCTTTGCTTTTCTGACTGACTGTGTGTATTGGTTCCTGACTTCCCTGAACAGTTGCATATCGCGGGGACTATTTGATGCTATTGCAGTCCGCCACAGTATGTTTTTGTGCTGGTCAAGGGCAGTCAGGTCTGGAGTGAACCAAGGGCTATATCTGTTCTTAGTTCTACATTTTTTGAAAGGGGCATGCTTATTTAAGATGGTGAGGAAATTACTTTTAAAGAACGACCAGGCATCCTCGACTGACAGGATGAGGTCAATATCCTTCCAGGATACCTGGGCCAGGTCTATTAGAAAGGCCTGCTCGCAGAAGTGTTTTAGGGAGCGTTTGACAGTGATGAGGTGTAGTCGTTTGACCGCGGACCCATAGCGGATGCAGGCAATGAGGCAGTGATCGTTGAGATCCTGATTAAAAACAGCAGAGGTGTATTTGAAGGGCAAGTTGGTCAGGATAATATCTATGACGGTGCCCATGTTTACGGATTTAGGGTTGTACCTGGTGGTTTCCTTGATAATTTGTGTGAGATTGAGGGCATCTAGCTTAGATTGTAGGACTGCTGGGGTGTTAAGCATATCCCAGTTTAGGTCACCTAACAGAACGAACTCTGAAGATGGATGGGGGGCAATCAATTCACATATGGTGTCCAGGGTACAACTATCACACCTCTCAGGAAGGAGATGCGTTCTGTCTTCTAAAGATGAATGTACTTTGGTGCGAAAAGTGCAAATCAATCCCAGAACAACAGAAAAGGACTCTGTGAAGATGCTGGAGGAAACAGGTACAAAAGTATCTGTATCCACAGTAAAACAAGTCCTATATCGACATAACCTGAAAGGCCGCTCAACAAGGAAGAAGCCACTGCTCCAAAACCGCCATAAAAAAAGCCAGACTACGGTTTGCAACTGCACATGGGGACAAAGATCATACTTTTTGAACTTGCAACCTTTCGGTTTCTAGTCCAACGCTCTAACCACTAGGCTACGCTGCCGCCCCGGCATGGGTCTTCCAAATGGACAATGACCTCAAGCATACTTCCAAAGTTGTGGCAAAATTGAGGACAAGAAATTCAAGGTATTGGAGTGGCCATCACAAAGCCCTGACCACAATCCTATAGAAAATTTGTGGGCAGAACTGAAAAAGCAAGTGCAAGCAAGGAGATCTACAAACCTGACTCAGTTACACAATTTCTTTACCATTTTTACTAGGATTAAATGTCAGGAATTGTGAAAAACTGAGTTTGAATCTAGTGGGCTAAGGTGTATGTAAACTTCCGACTTCAACTGTATCACTCACTACACACTATTAATGGGCTATGGGCATTGTCTGAGACCTGGTTTAACATTAGGAGAGTGTGAGGAGGATGAAGGCCAGGGAGTGTCTGTGTTGTTGCAGGGTCCATGTTCCAGTTGATAGATCCTACAGAAGGCAGGCTGAAGGCAGCACCTGTTAGGGGGTTAACCTGAGGCGCCTTCAGTCTCTCTGAATCACAACTATAGGTACAGGATGGAGCATCGCTAGCTGAGTCTGTGTCAGTTCTCTCTGGCCGCATACCAAATCTACACCGCACCCTGGTCTCAGCCAGTCTGTTGTCTTGGAGAGTAAGTTCAGTTGTTGTTTTGGGTTCGACTGTCTGTTTCTGGTTGTGGTTAACAGTGTTGTTCCCCAGCTCAGAGTTGAGGACACCGTCCCATCCACTGACCTCCACTATGTCACCTGTGGTCCTGACCTGCTTGGTGATGTTGTTCCCTGGGACATTGGCTGCACCAGTCTGGGTCTGGGAATCCAAGATGGTCACCCAGTCTTCTCTGTTAGCTTCCAGCCAACAAACATGGCAGCGAGAACTCTACATATGGAGTTTTAGTCAATTAACTGGTCAAGTTCGTACATTGTATTTTTATATGTAATTGATTTCATTTTATGAATGAAGAAAAATAGAAAATAATAGCCAGGTGCATCACTATTCCCATTGAAGATATATTACTGCTTGTAGAAAATAAGTATTTATCCCTTACATTGATTGCTCCCCCATCTTTAGTCCACTCAACAGATCAATGCTCTCGGGTTGTCTTCTATTGTCTCCTCTTTGACTATCAGCAGATCAGGCTTCCCATCCTCCATGTCAACTGGCTGTAAGTGATACAGAGTGAGAGGATGTTGAATCAAGACATCTGATATGAGCACCCATCTATGGAGCATCTTCTGATTGGGCAATGAGGGATTGCTATAAGTACTTTGCAAACATGTTAGTTGATTTGTTACTTGACACTCTTTAATGGTTTGATCATTCAAAAGGCATGGTCCCACACTTTCAGGAGGAGGTGTAGTCTGGTTGTCCTCCATGACCATGGTCCCCTCAGGGTTCCCCAGACCTTCCTCACACCCCTCCTCCTACACCAGCAGCACCTCCAGACCCTCCTCCTCCTGGAAGAGACAGGTGATACATATTACACAGACATACACTCTCAGGTACATACTCACACACATACAGATAATAAATACACGTTCAACATGGAGTGTTTACACATCCCCACTACGTTTGAGACCTATACTGTAGTTACAGAATGATTTCATCATTGTTATTCCCATCATGGTGGACATAAATATGATGTGGGTACATCAGAGTTACTTGAAAATGTTGGGTAGACTGGGCTCTGAAACCCCGGCGGGCAGCCAGACTAGGAGATGAACCATTTAAATTCCAAAGCCACAAGGCCAGGGAGATACAGGAGTTCTATCTCCCAAACAGCTGGAAAGGCAGATGAAGGCTGCAACTGATAACTGATGAAAATGCATACATTTGCATGCATACCTTTATTTAATTAGGCAAGTCAGTTAAGAAAAAAATCTTATTTACAACGACGGTCTAGAAACAGTGGGTTAACTGCCTTGTTCAGGGGCAGAACGACAGATTTTTACCTTGACATCTCGGGGATTCAATCTTGCAACCGTTCGGTTACTAGTTCAACGCTCTAACCACTAGGCTACCTGCCGCCCTGTAAGTCACTCTGGATAAGAGCTCAAATCTAAATGTAAATATGAGTCACCTATGTCATCTTCAGACAAACCTGGCTAAACTATTTTTATGTGTACAGTAGTGTGTGGTAGAGCAGGGATGCTAAACCGAAATTGTAGACAAACCGACAATACCGATCACTTATCGCAGGCATTTGGTTGATAGCCATATCATTCATTACAATAAGTAGCCTATGAAATGTGATGATTGAAATGAAATAAGTTTTCGAATGTGACTATGCATAGATAATAAACAGAGAGTAGTAACAGTGTAAAAGTGGGTTCTGGGTAGCCCTCTGATTAGCTGTTCAGGAGTCATGGCTTGGGGGTGGAGGCTGTTGGTTAATGGGACAATTGATGGCTACAACCATTGAACTAGTAGTAGTAGTTTAAATTATATATTTTTTAACTGTTGTGCACATTGTCATAAACGTATTGTTCTATTTATAGTAATCGCATCAATTCAGGCAATTTATCAGGATATGGATTTTTGTCCATAATGCCCAACTCTAATGTGCGGGTAAGTGTAGGTATATTTAGTAAGTGTATATTGGTTATAAAGAACTATCGGGAGTATGCAGAATAGTGAGTTCAGATGTGATGTATACTAGAGAGTCTCAATGAAAGTCTTGTAAAAAAAAATGTTTTGTGTTTATTAAACATTTAAAAAAGTGTTAAATACACCATATGAAAACCACACATACAGGTCTCAACTAAAAATCTGCCTGAACTTGATCAACTGCATTCACTTTCTCATTAAAGTAGTATGAAACAGGCATTTGTGAACGTATATAGCGTACACAGTACAAACACAATATGTAACAGACTTTAGGCTCATACAGTATATGCCTTATGTATTCCACAATGGAACTTGCACTTCAACACAGTTGTAGAAATTGACCCACTCCTGCTGTTTACTTTGTGCATCTACTTTCTCACTGAGTCTAATGCAGGTTTTGATCTAAACATCATAAGCTATTGAGCGGAATGGTTACTTTCTAAGTTATGGAGTAGAATGTTTTTTCTGCTGAGGTAGCTCCTCTCTGAGAACCTCTTCCCGCAGTGCGTACAGGTGAAAGGCCTTTCTCACATGTGGACCTTCAGGTGCATCTTCAGCTGCTGCTGTTGGGAGAACCTCTTCTCACACTGGGGGCAGCTGTAGGGTTTCTCCCCTGTGTGGACCCTCTGGTGCCTCTTCAGGTCTCCAGCCTGGGCGAAGCGCATGTGACACTGGGTACAGCTGAAGGGTTTTTCCCCCGTGTGGACCCTCTGGTGCCTCTTCAAGTTGCCAGCCTCTGTGAAGCGCATGTGACACTTGGTACAGCTGAAGGGCTTCTCCCCTGTGTGGACCCTCTGGTGGATCTCCACCTTCTGGGGGCAGCTGAAGCCTTTGTTACAGAACATGCAGAGGAACCGTTTCTCTTTACTATTGCCTGATGTGACTCGCCCTCCCTGAGCCTGGGCTCTAGCCCTGTCGTTTGAGTTCAATTCCCGATCGAAAAGGATGCTTGTGTGTGAATCTGAAGGTCCCATCGATGTGGACAGTAGGTCACAATCCCTGAATGCGTGTAAAGGGGAGTGGGTCGCGACATTAACATTTGTCTCTATACTTTCCCTGTAATCTAAGAAATCTCTGCCCTGTGAGTGTCCATCTCCTAGGTGACTATCTGCATTCCATGTGGGAGGAATGTCACCCTCCACTTTCACAGTTACTTCATCTACGACCAGATCCTCCCCTTTCTTATCTAGGCACCCTTCAGAGTATATTCTACTACTGTACTGGATCCAGTCCCCTCTCGACAGAACAGTCTGTGTCTCTAAACCCAAGGATATGTTGCCAGGGTCCATCTCTGTAGTGTAAGAACAAGACAGATCATCATCACCAGTGTCTAACGTGTCACCATCTCCACGGGAATGACCCATCCTCTGGTTCTGGTGAAATACCGGTAAATACTCTGACCCAGGAGCAGGAGGACAGCCCAGTCTCCCCGGCCCCAATCTCTCTGGGTCTGATCTGCGGTCAGATCCTGGGTGTAAGAGCCTGTGTGTTACAAGTAAAATCTTGGTGTCGGTCTCTGACTTGAGGACAGTGTTCAGCGTTCCATTGACCTCCGTGATGCTGCGACGGATCCTGGGCTGCGCTGGGGAGGTGGAGTGGTCCTCCGTGGCTATAGGGGGTTCTCCTGCCGCTCCAGTCTGGATGTCTCTGCTGTGCTGTGGGTCCTCCTCTCCTTCAGACCTCTCCTGCTTGACCCCAGGACCTGCAGTCTCTGCATCTGCTGGCTGACACAAGAAGAGGGGAGGTTATTTAACTGGTACATGAGTTAAATTGGATAACAACGTCATAGGGAAGTCTCACAATCTCCTCTATGGCAGATAAATAAGGATGTACATGAATAGCTGAGGGGAGCCTTTCTGAAATAAACTGCCCACATTTGATGTAACACTATTACACTAACCTCTATCCTGACAATGTGCTGGGTTGAGGTTCCACTCCCCTCATTAACAGGGATTGGTTGGTCATCTCTCCATGTATTGTGTCCCACTGGCTTCCTGTGACCTCCAGCGAGATGTCCTTCACCTGAGAAAATTATTGGGGGGAAAAGAGGTGGTTAGTTTAGATACTGTCAATGCTCAATGGTACATTTTACACTATTGACTGTTTTGACACTGTTTAGAATTGGCAAGGATGTAAGGTAACACTTCTCATAACTTCTTGATATACTATTTATAGATTGATTGATTATGTTCCATGCATCACATTGCTTAAATTTAGTAAATAATTAGAAATACACTAAATCATGAATCTGGTTATAATATGACATTGTGTCTTTGTGCAAGAAGTAATCAGGGTAATTATTGCATACTATCCAAAAACTGACCAAGACCCAATTCTGGTTAAACATTATGTGGTTAACCAACCTGGTATCAGAGCATTTTGTAATATTCTTTATGTAATTCTGAGACACTTCATGTATTATGACATGTTACGTTTTGTATGGTATGTATTCATTTGTGGCTGTCCATCAACCATTTCATATGACATTTTACAAATTACAATTTGTATTATACGTTACGAATTTGCTAAACTTACAGTATGTTACGAATTTGCTAAAATGTATGAAATGTTATGAATTCTATCTAGGTGCCTAACGTTAGCTATGCTAGGGGTTAAGGTTGGAGTTAAGTTCAGGAGTTAGGTTAAAGGGGTAGCTTAGGGGTAGGGGAAGGGTTAGCGAACATGCTAAGTAGTTGCAAAGTTGCTAAAAAGTAGTAAGTAGTTGAAAAGTTGCTAATTAGGTCAAATGCTAAAATTGTCCGTGAAGAAATTCAAACTCGCAACCTTTGGGTTTGCTAGACGTTTGCTTTATACGTCCCGACCATCTGTCTTATGTAACTATACCAAACATAACATTTCATACTAATTTTGAGTGTGTCGGATTTGCATTTACAATGTTACGTCTAGTCTATGAAACCAAGCTGGGATAATGCATCTCAAGTCACACATGCACAGAGGGGAACCGGTCGACAGACCCTGCAGCCTCGGACTTCTGCTAATTGTACCTCTTGCCATTCCTCTGTATCGATCGATGATCTTGCCACTACTGGGACGACTGGCGAGGACGCGCTCCCGTTCCAGTAGCTGTAGCTTCCTCCGCAACGCCCTGATTTGTTTTTGGCTTTGAGTTACTTCCAAACGAAACACTGCATAGTCGTTGTCTACGAGTTTACAGATCTCTGCCACGGCTGCATTCGCTAGTACCTCCATAATGGAGGCTATTTGAGTGTGAAAAACCACACCGTTAAAATGAGCCATTGTTAGCAGCTAGCTAGCGAAGAGTTAACGTTAACTAGATAACAAACATATATCAACCTAGTTCTGTCTCCAAAGCGAATTAAACACTACCTGGGGTAAGTATGTGATGCTGTGAAGGTAGTCATATTTTGAGTTCCAGGATGTTAATAAACGTCTAAATAACAACAATAAAAACGCTAACGTGTATATTTGTCTTGGTCATTATTTACTTCCGTTTAATTCTTGTTTGGTGGGGTTTTAGGGTGGACTACGTCCAGACAAAAAAGGTGTATTGCCGCCTACTACTGGATTGGGGGAAAAATTGGAGAAAAAAATCTACAAATATTTCAAACTGACTTGCCTAGTTAAATAAAGGTTATATTAAATACATTTTAAAAATCGTGTGGGTGTATACCAATCTCAACCACGAAAAAAAGAAATACAAAACAAAACAGTAAGCCTCAGTCATTCAGAATACAGAGTACTGCTCAAGCCAGTACTCTGCGCAGAATAGGCGAAATTGCCACGGGGGATGAGGGGGACGTGTCCCTCCCGTTATTCAGAATCGGTTTATTTCCAAACATCTTATTCATCCATTTTGTTTTTGTTTTTAAGCATTAGATGACCTGGTGTTATGGTGCATTGATTAGTTAGACAGTTTAAAGCCGTTATTTTGGTGTTTTTTGCCCAAAGTTTACCTTTAAAGTAAGGGCCAGATCGACATTTACTGGAGGGAGGGGTGGTCCAAAATAGGGGAGGGTTGTGTTTTTTTAAATATTGGGCACAGGGGAGGATAGTGCGTTTTCCCCCCTGGTTTACATTTACTCTTCTGATCGTATTTTCCCTATACAAATGGCTTGACTTACTTTTGATATAATGCTAAAAATTTTCTAAACGTTTGTGAGGGTCTGGTATGGTGGCTATTATTAAGCTTTAGCTACTGCAGGCCTATGATATGAAGGCAATGCGCCCTGGCATTCCAACTGACTCCGACAGTTGAACTTTAGGTGAGGTAGACTATTTCAGGCCTACCAGAGTTACTCCTATAACTTAACAATATAATGCTGATCTTCATAAAAAATATTTGGATCGAAAATGAACAAATTACCCTCCTTCTGTACATCTATATGTGTATAGCAGTATCTCTATATCTCTTGGATTAGGCATAAGCTTCTCTTCCTTTATATATATATATATATATATATATATATATATAAAGGAAGATATGTATGTATATATACAGTTGAAGTCAGAATTTTACATACACCTTAGCCAAATACATTTAAACTCAGTTTTTCACAATTCCTGAAATTCTATCCTAGTAAAAATTCCCTGTCTTAGGTCAATTAGGATCACCACTTTATTTTAAGTATGTGAAATGTCAGAATAATAGTAGAGAACGATTGCTTTCAGCTTTTATTTCTTTCATCACATTCCCAGTGGGTCAGAAGTTCACATATACTCAATTAGTATTTGATAGCATTGCCTTTAAATTGTTTAACTTGGGTCAAACATTTTGAGTAGCCTTCCACAAGCTTCCCTCAATAAATTGGGTGAATTTTGGCCCACTCCTCCTGACAGAGCTGGTGTAACTGAGTCAGGTTTGTAGGCCTCCTTGCTCGCACACGCTTTTTCCCACAAATGTTCTATAGGCTTGAGGTCAGGGCTTTGTGATTGCCACTCCAATACCTTGACTTTGTTGTCCTTAAGCCATTTTGCCACAACTTTGGAAGTATGCTTGGGGTCATTGTCCATTGGGAAGACCCACTTGCGACCAAGCTTTAATTTCCTGACTGATGTCTTGAGATGTTGCTTCAATATATCCACATAATTTTCCTCCCTCATAATGCCATCTATTTTGTGAAGCACCCCCACAACATGATGCTGCCACCCCCGTGCTTCACGGTTGGGATGGTATTC
This sequence comes from Oncorhynchus tshawytscha, assembly GCF_018296145.1. NCBI lineage: Eukaryota > Metazoa > Chordata > Actinopteri > Salmoniformes > Salmonidae > Oncorhynchus > Oncorhynchus tshawytscha. Next base: position 9,375,440 of record NC_056462.1, on the reverse strand, counting down.
TTCAGCTTGCAAGCCTCCCCCTTTTCCTCCAAACATAATGGTCATTACTGCCAAACAGTTCTATTTTTGTGTCATCAGGCCAGAGGACATTTCTCCAAAAAGTACAATCTTTGTCCCCATGTGCAGTTGCAAACCCTAGTCTGGCTTTTTTATGGCGGTTTTGGAACAGTGGCTTCTTCCTTGCTGAGCGGCCTTTCAGGTTATGTCGATATAGGACACATTTTACTGTGGATATAGATACTTTTGTACCTGTTTCCTACAGGATCTTCACAATGTCCTTTGCTGCTGTTCTGGGATTGATTTGCACTTTTCGCACCAAAGTACGTTCATCTCTAGGAGACAGAACGCGTCTCCTTCCTAAGCGGCTGCGCGTCCCATGGTGTTTATACTTTCGTACTATTGTTTGTGCAGATGAACGTGGTACCTTCAGGCATTTGGAAATTGCTCCCAAGGATGAACCAGACTTGTTGAGGTCTGCTGATTTCTTTTGAATTTCTCATTATGTCAAGCAAAGAGGCACTGAGTTTGAAGGTAGGCCTTGAAATATATCCACAGGTACACCTCCAGTTGACTCAAAAAATATCAATTAGTCTATCGGAAGCTTCTAAAGCCATGACATAATTTTCTTGAATTTTAAAAGCTGTTTAAAGGCAGTCAACTTAGTGTTTGTAAACTTCTGAACCACTGGAATTGTGATACAGTGAATTATAAGTGAAATAATCTGTCTGTAAACAATTGTTGGAAAAATTACTTGTGTCAATGCACAAAGTAGATGTCCTAACTGACTTGCCAAAACTATAGTTTGTTAACAAGAAATTTGTGGAGTGGTTGAAAAATGAGTTTTTATGACTCCAACCTAAGTGTATGTAAACTTCCGACTTCAACTGTGTGTATATATATATATTGAACAAATATATAAACACAACATGTAAAGTGTTGGTTTCCTGAGCTGAAATAAAAGTTCCATATGCACAAAAAGTTTATTTCTCTCAGATTTTTTGCACAAATTTGTTTATTGAGCATTACTCCTTTGCCAAGATAATCCATGCACCTGACAGGTGTGGTATATCAAGAAGCTGATTAAACAGCATGATCATTCCCTTATGCTGGGGACAATAAAAGGCCACTCTAAAATGTCCAGTTTGTCACACAACACAATGCCACAGATGTCTAAAGTGTTGAGGGAGCATACAATTGGCATGCTGACTGCAGTGCACATACTTTTGGTCATGTAGTGGAAGTATTTATGTAGAAAATAGCAACCACAATGGAAATAGGGCCAGACTTTATTGTGCAATCCTGGTCACTTTAAAAATCATTTGTATTTTTTTAACTGACAAATAAAATCTATCAATCCAAACTGTGCAGTGGCCAATTGATTAATGGAAAGAGACATTGGTTACAAAACACCAAAAAGTTTAATGAGATTCAGAGATTGTCAAGCCAAGCCTTCGATACTGGGTAAGCCTACAAGGTAGGGAGGGATGTATTTTCTGTTTGTCGAGATTGACATAGTCTATTTATTGTGGTGTTGAAAACGCAATCCATGATATTTTAGTGCCTGAAATAGGTATGCTTTGTTTATTGGTTGTGTGGTGCATTGGCACAGAAACATGTTAATGGAAAATTTGTTGTATATATTCTTTATTCAATTATAAAAATGGCATCACAATATTGAAAATCAGATTTCCCCTAGCTGATCATTGACATATAATTACAATATGAGTGATTCATTAAAAAGTAGCTTTTCTTTGTTGGAATGGTGTGGGCATACCCTAACAACAGACACAGCCTGGATTCAAATCCAGGCTGTATCACAAACGGCCGTGATTGGGAGTCCCATAGGGACAATTGGTCCAGCGTCATCCGGGTTTGGCCGGTGTAGGCCTTCATTGTAAATAAGAATTTGTTCTTAACTGACTTGCCAAGTTAAATAAAGGTTCAATTAAATTTACAATTTTTTAAAATGGTGTGGGTGTATACCAATCATGAAAAATATTCATCGATTTTTTTTTAATTCTGGGGGTTTGGAGGGGCCTTCCACTTATACTGTATTTTCAAAAATGTCAGCTAAATAATGGTTCCCAGATATCCCGTGTACATCTCAAGCCACACTGCTATGATTTCTCCCCGTTGTGGACACTCCTATGTCTGATGAGGTTACTCAGGAAGGAGAAGCTCTTGTAACATAGTTTGCACTTGAAGGGCCTCTCCTTGGTGTGAACAGTCTGGTGCTCCTTCACATAGTTTGCTTTAGCAAAGCGCTTCCCACACGTGGGGCAGGTGTACGGCTTGTCATCGTCCGTCCTAATGCTCGTTCTCCCACGTTGTGACCCAATGACACCAGAGGAGGCAGAAGCAGGAGCCACCACTCTCAGGTGGTTAGTCTTTGAGCTCCCTCCTTGAGCCATTGTTTGGGTGTTGTTGGGATTATGTGCTGTGCTATAGGCTAGGTCCTTCTTGTGGTAAATGCCCATCCTGAACCTGTCTGTATTGGTGGGGTAACCATGAGGTAACTGAGGAAAGCTAGACCCAGGTCCAAGCTTTCTATGAACCCAGTCACCAGGCATTAGACAAGACCCTGAAGGAGAAGACAGACCTGTTGATAGACTACCACCAGGGGGGTCTCCCACCACTCTCTGTGAAGGCTGAAGCCCAGGAACACCTGCTCTGTTCATCATGGATACTGTGGTGTTTGTATCATAAGAACAGGAGGGTCTATCTTTATCAGCCCCAGGCCCTGCTACATCCCTGCACTGAGACTGTGAAGAGAAGGGTCTGGGCTGCAGACTGGATCCCTGACTGGAGCCTCTGTCTCTCTGATGACCACCAGGACTGAGGTTGTTCAGTCCACCTGTCCACTGGTTGTGTTCTGTGTGGTGGTGGAGTCTCTGTCCCTCGTGGTTGGGTCCCGGTTCCGACTCAGGAAGGAAGAGCGACAGCTCCTGATCCAGAGTTCTGATCCGGGGCCAGGGTTTGTGATCAGCTGCTTCAGAGGTCCAGTCTCTCCCGCAAGCAACACCGGATATCAGCAGGTCCTCATGGACAGCAGACTGCAAACACAAATACAACAGAAAAGCTTAAAGGTTTAAATAAGAAATGATTTCCTGTACACACAGAAACATGACATTATAAAATGTTTACCACAGTCAAGCCCATTTCTAACATTGTGATTCAAGTACCTAACAATATGGAACCATTGGAGTTTATTATAAAATATGGCCATGTGTGTTGATTCAAGAATGAAGTATAATGTTTTGGTTTGACTGAGATAAGGGAAACACAGTCCCAGAATTTATATTTTGTTTTGTCAGTCAGAACAGAGTCAATTTTGTATTTAATTTCAACATGGTTTCAAATGGTCATACACTTACATAAAGAACTGAAGTAGGGGAGAGTGTTTGTTTCTAAGAAACCATACACAAAATGAATCATGTGACCAAATATTTAGGAAGAGGTCATCATTTCATGGTCCATGCTCTCTGATATCCCTTGGAAGTCCCAAATCTGACGTTACCCAATTGAAGTTGAAATTTAAAATGGGTAAGGTTAGGGTTTAGGGTAGGGAAGTCCAAAGGATTCCGGATAGCACTAACCATTATTTCATGGAGTCTGTGAAGGAAGACACCACATTGAAAAAGTGGTAAGCAAGTAAGCAAAAAAAAATTGTTTAAATAAAAAGATTTTCAAAAAGTCAAATTAATTTATGGTTGTAGTTTTCATGACGCTTGTATCTAAACCAAAGTAGATTGTTTTATACATCATTTGGGGTCTCTATAAGCTTCAACATGAGGCCCTAAACATGGCATGAAAGTGCATCCTTGGAGCTATTTGGGCTAATATAGTCAAAATGTATGCCTTGGGGTAAGTTGAGCCAATGGCCTTGGGGTAAGTTGAGCCAATGGCCATGGGGTAAGTTGAGCCAATGGCCACCATACCCCATACAAATGATGATTACATTTAGTCAGTTTTATGCACAGTATTTTTGCAATGTGTAATGCATATAAACTCAAGATGTGTTTTTATTGTTACAGAGCAGACATCATCATGCCCTGTATATACAAACGGAAAACAAGCAGGGGTCTAAACCCCAAGGACGTGAGAGAAGGGAATAAGTCCATTGGAGCGGCAGCAAGAGATGAACAAATAGACTGAATGACACCGAAGAGGTACATTGACAAAAAAATAACAACAAACATGGACCTGTGGGAAAGAGAGGCTATGATAGAGTAGCAGAGGCACCAATGTCTTATCTGATGACACGGAGTCTGAGCTTGCTAAACATATCAAGAAACTTGCGGACCGGTTTCATGGACGTAGTAGGCTCAAATGCAGAGGACATGCCTACAAACTGGCACACCGAAACAACATCCCTGTCCAAGACAACTGGTCAAGAAATGGAAGGGTAAGTGATATTGAACAGACAAATTGAATTGAAAAAATCTACTGTATACATTTAAGATATACAATATACCAACCCCATTCCGTTAATTAGAACCACCATCACCACAACCACCATCATCACCCATCACCCACTGTCACAGGAAACTATCACCCACTTACCCCAAGGCAGTTCAACTTACCCTGTCCCAATGCTCAACTTACCACATACCTGAGGGAAGTTGTGCCAAGGGACCACTTTCTTTTTTGGACAAGCTATGTTTTCAAAACTGTAATGTTTACCTGAATTCTGATTATTTCCAGAAATATATGTAGATATTTTTGTTAGAAAGAATACTATATTTCCCTTGACGTAGTAATGCTGATTGTAAAAAATGGCCCAGAATACCCCACTCTCCCCTACTATTATTGCACAAAACAATACCTGTGACTAGAATAACTTTTCTCACTATGGTAACACTTTCCATTTTCTGTAAATCTGGTACCCTCGCTCTGATAAAATTAATGTTAGAATACTTTGGAAAAGGTTCAACATTACACACATCTTCACTACTCCATGTCAAGTAAACATGAATTAAGGCAATATAATTTCCTTACTTTAAAACACTACCATCAAACAACAGGTCAGGGTTGCCATCTTTCATCAGTTAAGCATTTTTAAAGACACACCAACCATCACCATATCATCTACTCTGTCCAATCATACAATACATCCAAAATCAACATAATTAACTACAAAACAAACAAATACTACATAATACTACATAGAAAGATGTGGATTTTGGTGTGAGATGATGACAGAGGCTCGTCTAGTAGGAGACTGTTGCTGATTACTGCCCAGGTGTGGTGGCCTCCAGGCACTTACTGCTGCCGATGCATCACCCAGATGGGGGCTACACATTCGGTGGTGGATGTTCCAGCCTACCTACAGAGGAGGAAGGGGAGCTGTGAACTGCAGAGACAGATGTGCCTGATAAAGCTTCGGGCCTGTCTGACTGATGTGTCTCCCTCCCTGGCTGTACCATCGACGCTGCCTCCAATCAAGCTACACCTTTACTGAACTGCATCATCTAGCTGTGGAAGAACCTCTCCCATGAACTGCCAGCTCGCTTGTTTTTAAAAAGTAACAGATTCTGTATGAAAAGCTCTATATACAGTTGAAGTCGGAAGTTTACATACACTTAGGTTGGAGTCATTAACATTTGTTTTCAACCACTCCACACATTTCTTGTTAACAAAATATAGTTTTGGCAAGTCGGTTAGGCCATCTACTTTGGCATGACACAAGTAATTTTTCCAAAAATTGTTTACAGACATATTATTTCCCCTATCATTCACTGTATCACAATTCCAGAAGTTGACATACACTAAGTTGACTGTGCCTTTAAACAGTCTGGTTCATCCTTGGGAGCCATTTCCAAATGGCTGAAGGTACCACGTTCATCTGTACAAACAATAGTACGCAAGTATAAACACCATGGGACCACACAGTCATCATACTGCTCAGGAAGGAGGTGTGTTCTGTCTCCTAGAGATGAACATACATGGTGAGAAAGGTGCGAATCAATCCCAGAACAACAGCAAAGGACCTTGTCAAGATGCTGGAGTAAACAGGCACAAAATGATCTATATCCACAGTAAAACGAGACCTATATCGATAAAACCTAAAAGGCCACTCAGCAAAGAAGAAGCCACTGCTCCAAAACCGCCATAAAAAAGCCAGACTACGATTTGCAACTGCACATGGGGACAAAGATCATACTTTTTGGAGAAATGTCCTCTGGTCTGATGAAACAAAAATAGAACTGTTTTGCCATAATGACCATAGTTATGTTTGGAGGAAAAAGGGGCAGGCTTGCAAGTCGAAGAACACCATCCCAACCGTGAAGCACGGAGATGGCAGCATCATGTTGTGGGGGTGCTTTGCTGCAGGAGGGACTGGTGCAATTCACAAAATAGATGGCATCATGAAGAATTTTTTTTATTTTACCTTTATTTAACTAGGCAAGTCAGTTAAGAACAAATTCTTATTTTCAATGACGGCCTAGGAAGAGTGGGTTAGCTGCCTGTTTAGGGGCAGAACGACAGATTTGTACCTTGTCAGCTCGGGATATGAACTTGCAACGCTCTAACCACTAGGCTACCCTGGCGCCCCAAAATGAAAATGATGTGAATGAAAATTATGTGGATATATTGAAGCAATATCTCAAGACATCAGTCCAGAAGTTAAAGCTTGGTCACAAATGGGTCTTACAAATGGACAATGACCCCAAGCATACTTCCAAAGTTGTGGCAAAATGGCTTAAGGACAACAAAGTCAAGGTATTGGAGTGGCCATCACAAAGCCCTGACCTAAATCCCATAGACAATGTGTGGGCAGAACTGAAAAAGCGTGTGCGAGCAAGGAGGCCTACAAACCTGACTCAGTTACACCAGCTCTGTCAGGAGGAATGGGCCAAAATTCACCCAACTTATTGTGGGAAGCTTGTGGAAGGCTACCCAAGACGTTTGATCCAAGTTAAACAATTTAAAGGCAATCCTACCAAATACTAAAAGCTGAAATGAATCATTCACTACACTATTATTCTGACATTTCACATTCTTAAAATAAAGTGGTGATCCTAACTGCCCTAAGACAGTACATTTTTACTAGGATTAAATGTCAGGAATTGTGAAAAACTGAGTTTAAATGTATTTGGCTAAGGTGTATGTAAACTTCCGACTTCGACTGTAAATAAATATATTATTATTATTACTATTCATGGGCCGTGTGCATTTTTTGCTGGTCTATGGTGAGGTAGCTCCTCTCAGAGAAATTCTTCCCAATAGTGTGTACAGGTGAACAGCCTTTCTCCCGTGTGGACTTTCAGGTGTATCTTCAGATGGTGCTGGTGGGAGAACCTCTTCTCACACTGGGAGCAGCTGTAGGATTTCTCCCCCCCGTGTGGACTCTCTGGTGCCTCTTCAGGCTGGACAAATGGGAGAAACTGGCCCGGTAAAGATGGCAGTCAAACTATTTCTCCCATGTGCATCCTCTGGTGGATCTCCACCTGTTGGGCAAACGGAACTTTCCCACAGAACGAACACAGGAAGCGCTTCTCTTTGCCACTAGATCTACTGATGGCGTTACTACTACTGTCATTTGTCAATGGGCTTGTGTAGCCATTTAGTGTTGAGGCACTGGCATTGTCTAAGGTCTGGTTTAACATGTGAGGAGGATGAAGGCCAGGGAGTGTCTGTGTTGTCGCAGGGTCCATGTTCCAGTTGATAGATCCTATAGAAGGCAGGCTGAGGGCAGCACCTGTTAGGGGGTTAACCTGAGGCGCCTTCAGTCTCTCTGAATCCCAACTATAGAAGCAGGACGGCGCATTTCTAGCCCAGTCTGTGTCTGTTCTCTTTCATTGCATATGGGCACCTCCCTGTCCCAGCAGACTAAATCTACACCTCGCCCTGGTCTCAGCTAGTCTGTTGTCATGGAGACTAAGTTCGGTTGTTGTTTTGTGTTCGTCAGTCTGTTTCTGGTTGTGGTTAACAGTGTTGTTCCCCAGCCACTGTCCCATCCACTGACCTCCACTATGTCACCTCTGGTCCTGGCCTGCTCAGTGATGTCGTCCCCCGGGCCCTTGGCTGCACCGGTCTGGGAATCCAAGACGGCTCCCCAGTCTCCCCTGTTTGCCTCCAGCCAACCACCTGCAGGAAGAAGTTACAAAATAGACTTTACAAACATGGCAGAGAAAACTCTACATGTGAAGTTTTTTTTTGTTAATTACCATGTCAAGTTCATACATTTTAATGTGTGTTTTTGTATGTAAACATAAGTTGTATTGATTTCATTTTATGAATGAGAAAAAAAAGAAAAAAAATAGCCAGGCGCATCACTATTCCCATTGAATATCTATTACTGTATGTAGGCTTTATGTATTTCTCCCTTACCTTGCTCCCCCATCTTTAGTCTACTCAGCAGGTCAATGTTCTCTGGTCCATCTTCGATTGTCTCCTCTTTGACTATCAACAGATCAGGCTTCCCATCCTCCATGTCTACTGACTGTAAGAGATGCAGAGTGAGAGGATGTTGGATCAAGACATCTGATATGAGCACCCTGCTATGGAGCATCTTATGATGGTCAATGAGGGATTGCTATGAGTATAGTCTCGCATTGCCATAAGTTCAAAATCACATCGTTGTCACGCCTCCCTTGAAGGTCTGGATCATTTTTGTATTACAAAAATGGTTTGAATGGGCCACTTGCTCCCAGGGGCAAGATTCTGATTGGATGTTACAGTTCAAGAACCCTCGCCCAAAGCCCTAAGGAATGGGTGCTGTGTGTTGGGGTAGTGATAATGGAATTTATATGTTTAAATGAATGATTAGAATATTCCACCCTGAAACCATATAATTGTATGAAATTGATTATAGTCAGTAAAATTATAATTAATGATGTGTGTAGTTTTAGTCAGAATTAGGGTAAAACAATATATCTGTACAATATGTTGTACAATATATTGAACAGGCAGTTAATCCACTGTTCCTAGGCCGTCATTGAAAATAAGAATTTGTTCTTAACTGACTTGCCTAGTAAAATAAAGGTGAAATTAAAATAAATAAAAAAATTGTATCTGAAACACAGATTTTCTGAGCAAAATTCAGTGCCAACCTGGCTAGGCTGGGAGATTGGGAGAGGGCAGGGAGTACTTCTCACGGTCTCCCTAATCTTGGGGGAGGACAAGGAGTGCTTCTCACGGTCTCCCTAATCTTGGGGGAGGACAGGGAGTGCTTCTCACAGTCTCCCTAATCTTGGGGGAGGACAGGGAGTGCTTCTCACAGTCTCCCTAATCTTGGGGGAGGACAGGGAGTGCTTCTCACAGTCTCCCTAATCTTGGGGGAGGACAGGGAGTGCTTCTCACAGTCTCCCTAATCTTGGGGGAGGACAGGGAGTGCTTCTCACAGTCTCCCTATTCTTGGGGGAGGACAGGGAGTGCTTCTCACAGTCTCCCTAATCTTTGTAGGCTGGGCAGTGATACAGTATGTGCGTAGAATACCTACTGTTTGTGTGGAAGTATGTGCGCAGCTATAAAATATATGTTTTTGTATTCTTGACTTTAGAACGTTCTCGTGAATAAACTATACTAACCTTTTGCATAAGCTGAGTCTTTGACTAATTATTATTAAGCCCATGGTCTTACAAACCTTGGGGATTGGTCAAAGCTATTGATTGGTTGTTATTATCATTGTGATTGAAAATTCTCCTGACAAGTAGGACACATTTTGTAGAGAGTTGTTGCGTATGCTGGTTTCAAGCGCTGGTTTTCAAGTTATCAAGTGTGGCCGACAGACTTGCGATTGATATTTAATGAAACTGAAAGTGGATTACGCTGGTAAAGTCAAACATCACAACACATTCTAAACTGCTCTGGTGACATACACACTTTTTGCCCAGTCGTCCACATGGCTACTGGCTGTGCTTTGCTACCACCGGAAATATCTTGAAGATTGCTGATTATTTTGTTTTTGTAAGGACCCAAAAAAACAGAGGCAGTGGGAGAACCTATTCAAGTAAGTAAATACGTTATGAAAATGTTTTTTAAAAAAAAATATATATATATATATATATATATTATTACAGTACTACTAGTAGGCGACTTTGTAGGCTAACTCAACTGAGCTGCTATCTAGTTAGCTGACTTTACACCACTTTACATAAGTGGTCACCAACCTTTTTTGAAGTAAGATCACATTCGGAGTCTAAATGCAAGCCAAGATCTACCACAACATTAACCAATTAAAAACAGTACTGTAGCAATGAGGTTTGTGCAATAGGCTATAGGCCCAACACATTATCAATGCATATTGACTATGCTTATTAAATTGCCCTGCCAATGTTGTTCTTCTCAGACCATTTTAGGTATATGATCACACTGTAATAGATCATTTGTTGTATTACTTGTGAGGCACAACTGAGTGAGCATAAAATTGTTTTTACTGGACTGATGGCCTGCATGTGATGGTCAGTCTGAGGGGAGGGAGCAGCGGTGAGGTTACCTCTCACCTAATTCACCGTCCCCCCCCACTCTGCCTCCCTACACGGAGAAAAGGGGACACAGTCTTTCAGTTGATGGCAAAACCCATTTCTGCTATTTCTGCCACATGCACCAATTGATGTTGTTACTCGTATGACCAGAGAAAAGGAAATACTCCTTCATATAAAAAAAGACCATCCACTAATAATAACAACACTAGCTCATCGGAACACTTTGCTGTATTCATTCAATGCAGCTGCAGTGCTAGTTGTAGCAAGTGTTAATAACAGCGCTGAATAACTTAAACATGAATTTACTCATAAAAACAGTAGCT